>NW_027473658.1:0-184254 GCF_050947335.1 Megachile rotundata
ATAGCTAATAATATGAGTTACATTGATAATAATAAGAGTAATAAGTATAGTAATTGTCGTTCTATCGGTCATATAACCATAATATGGCTAATAATATGAGTTAGATTGATAATAATAGGAGTAATGAGTATAGTAATTGTCGTTCTATCGATCATATAAGCATAATATGGCTAATAATATGAGTTAGATTGATAATAGTGAGTGTAATAAGTATAGTAATTGTCGTTCTATCGATCATATAAGCAGAATATGGCTAATAATATGAGTTAGATTGATAATAGTAAGAGTAATGAGTATAGTAATTGTCGTACTATCGATCATATAAGCATAATGTGGCTAATAATATGAGTTAGATTGATAATAATAAGAGTAATAAGTATAGTAATTGTCGTTCTATCGGTCATATAACCATAATATGGCTAATAATATGAGTTAGATTGATAATAATAGGAGTAATGAGTATAGTACTTGTCGTTCTATCGATCATATCTGCATAATATGGTTAATAATATGAGTTAGATTGATAATAGTGTGTGTAATAAGTTTAGTAAATGTCGTTCTATCGATCATATAAGCATAATATGGCTAATAATATGAGTTAGATTGATAATAATAAGAGTAGTGAGTATAGTAATTGTCGTTCTATCGATCATATCTGCATAATATGGTTAATAATATGAGTTAGATTGGTAATAGTGAGTGTAATAAGTATAGTAATTGTCGTTCTATCGGTCATATGAGCATAATATGGCTAATAATATGAGTTAGATTGATAATAATAAGAGTAATAAGTATAGTAATTGTCGTTCTATCGATCATATAAGCATAATATGGCTAATAATATGAGTTAGATTGATAATAGTGAGTGTAATAAGTATAGTAATTGTCGTTCTATCGATCATATAAGCAGAATATGGCTAATAATATGAGTTAGATTGATAATAGTAAGAGTAATGAGTATAGTAATTGTCGTACTATCGATCATATAAGCATAATGTGGCTAATAATATGAGTTAGATTGATAATAATAAGAGTAATAAGTATAGTAATTGTCATTCTATCGGTCATATAACCATAATATGGCTAATAATATGAGTTAGATTGATAATAATAGGAGTAATGAGTATAGCAATTGTCGTTCTATCGATCATATAAGCATAATATGGCTAATAATATGAGTTAGATTGATAATAGTGAGTGTAATAAGTATAGTAATTGTCGTTCTATCGATCATATAAGCAGAATATGGCTAATAATATGAGTTAGATTGATAATAGTAAGAGTAATGAGTATAGCAATTGTCGTACTATCGATCATATAAGCATAATGTGGCTAATAATATGAGTTAGATTGATAATAATAAGAGTAATAAGTATAGTAATTGTCGTTCTATCGGTCATATAACCATAATATGGCTAATAATATGAGTTAGATTGATAAAAATAGGAGTAATGAGTATAGTAATTGTCGTTCTATCGATCATATCTGCATAATATGGTTAATAATATGAGTTAGATTGATAATAGTGTGTGTAATAAGTATAGTAATTGTCGTTCTATCGATCATATAAGCATAATGTGGCTAATAATATGAGTTAGATTGATAATAACAAGAGTAATGAGTATAGTAATTGTCGTTCAATCGATCATATCTGCATTATATGGTTAATAATATGAGTTAGATTGATAATAGTGAGTGTAATAAGTATAGTAATTGTCGCTCTATCGATCATATAAGCATAATATGGCTAATAATATGAGTTAGATAGATAATAATAAGAGTAATGAGTATAGTAATTGTCGTTCTATCGATCATATCTGCATAATATGGTTAATAATATGAGTTACATTGATAATAGTTAGTGTAATAAGTTTAGTAAATGTCGTTCTATCGATCATATAAGCATAATATAGCTAATAATATGAGTTACATTGATAATAATAAGAGTAATAAGTATAGTAATTGTCGTTCTATCGATCATATAAGCATAATATGGCTAATAATATGAGTTAGATTGATAATAATAACAGTAATGAGTATAGTAATTGTCGTCCTATCGATCATATAAGCATAATATGGCTAATAATATGAGTTAGATTGATAATAATAAGAGTAGTATGTATAGTAATTATCGTTCTATCGATCATATAAGCATAATATGGCTAATAATATGAGTTAGATTGATAATAATAAGAGTAATGGGTATAGTAATTGTCGTTCTATCGATCATATAAGCAGAATATGGCTAATAATATGAGTTAGATTGATAATAATAACAGTAATGAGTGTAGTAATTGTGGTTCTATCGATCATATAAGCATAATATGGCTAATAATATGAGTTACATTGATAATAGCGAGTTTAATAAGTATAGTAATTGTCGTTCTATCGATCATATAAGCAGAATATGGCTAATAATATGAGTTAGATTGATAATAGTAAGAGTAATGAGTATAGTAATTGTCGTACTATCGATCATATAAGCATAATGTGGCTAATAATATGAGTTAGATTGATAATAATAAGAGTAATAAGTATAGTAATTGTCGTTCTATCGGTCATATAACCATAATATGGCTAATAATATGAGTTAGATTGATAATAATAAGAGTAATGAGTATAGTAATTGTCGTTCTATCGATCATATCTGCATAATATGGTTAATAATATGAGTTAGATTGATAATAGTGAGTGTAATAAGTGTAGTAATTGTCGTTCTATCGATCATATCTGCATAATATGGCTAATAATATGAGTTAGATTGATAATAATAAGATTAATAAGTATAGTAATTGTCGTTCTATCGATCATATCTGCATAATATGGTTAATAATATGAGTTAGATTGATAATAGTGAGTGTAATAAGTTTAGTAATTGTCGTTCTATCGATCATATAAGCAGAATATGGCTAATAATATGAGTTAGATTGATAATAATAACAGTAATGAGTGTAGTAATTGTCGTTCTATCGATCATATAAGCATAATATGGCTAATAATATGAGTTAGATTGATAATAGCGAGTGTAATAAGTATAGTAATTGTCGTTCTATCGATCATATAAGCATAATATAGCTAATAATATGTTATATTGATAATAATAAGAGTAATAAGTATAGTAATTGTCGTTCTATCGATCTTATAAGCATAATATGGCTAATAATATGAGTTAGATTGATAATAATAACAGCAATGAGTATAGCAATTGCTGTCCTATCGATCATATAAGCATATTATGGCTAATAATATGAGTTAGATTGATAATAATAAGGGTAATATGTATAGTAATTATCGTTCTATCGATCATATAAGCATAATATGGCTAATAATATGAGTTAGATTGATAATAATAACAGTAATGAGTATAGTAATTGTCGTCCTATCGATCATATAAGCATAATAAGGCTAATAATATGAGTTAGATTGATAATAATAAGAGTAGTATGTATAGTAATTATCGTTCTATCGATCATATAAGCATAATATGGCTAATAATATGAGTTAGATTGATAATAATAACAGTAATGAGTATAGTAATTGTCGTCCTATCGATCATATAAGCAGAATATGGCTAATAATATGAGTTAGATTGATAATAGTAAGAGTAATGAGTATAGCAATTGTCGTACTATCGATCATATAAGCATAATGTGGCTAATAATATGAGTTAGATTGATAATAATAAGAGTAATGAGTCTAGTAATTGTCGTTCTATCGATCATATCTGCATAATATGGTTAATAATATTAGTTAGAATGATAACAGTGAGTGTAATAAGTTTAGTGATTGTCGTTCTATCGATAATATAAGCATAGTATGGCTAATAATATGAGTGAGATTGATAAAAGTGAGTGTAATAAGTGTAGTAAATGTCGTTCTATCGATCATATAAGCATAATATAGCTAATAATATGAGTTAGATTGATAATAATAAGAGTAATGAGTATAGTAATTGTCGTTCTATCGATCATATAAGCATAATATGGCTAATAATATGAGTTAGATTGATAATAGTGAGTGTAATAAGTTTAGTAAATGTCGTTCTATCGATCATATAAGCATAATATAGCTAATAATATGAGTTACATTGATAATAATAAGAGTAATAAGTATAGTAATTGTCGTTCTATCGGTCATATAACCATAATATGGCTAATAATATGAGTTAGATTGATAATAATAGGAGTAATGAGTATAGTAATTGTCGTTCTATCGATCATATAAGCATAATATGGCTAATAATATGAGTTAGATTGATAATAGTGAGTGTAATAAGTATAGTAATTGTCGTTCTATCGATCATATAAGCAGAATATGGCTAATAATATGAGTTAGATTGATAATAGTAAGAGTAATGAGTATAGTAATTGTCGTACTATCGATCATATAAGCATAATGTGGCTAATAATATGAGTTAGATTGATAATAATAAGAGTAATAAGTATAGTAATTGTCGTTCTATCGGTCATATAACCATAATATGGCTAATAATATGAGTTAGATTGATAATAATAGGAGTAATGAGTATAGTACTTGTCGTTCTATCGATCATATCTGCATAATATGGTTAATAATATGAGTTAGATTGATAATAGTGTGTGTAATAAGTTTAGTAAATGTCGTTCTATCGATCATATAAGCATAATATGGCTAATAATATGAGTTAGATTGATAATAATAAGAGTAGTGAGTATAGTAATTGTCGTTCTATCGATCATATCTGCATAATATGGTTAATAATATGAGTTAGATTGGTAATAGTGAGTGTAATAAGTATAGTAATTGTCGTTCTATCGGTCATATGAGCATAATATGGCTAATAATATGAGTTAGATTGATAATAATAAGAGTAATAAGTATAGTAATTGTCGTTCTATCGATCATATAAGCATAATATGGCTAATAATATGAGTTAGATTGATAATAGTGAGTGTAATAAGTATAGTAATTGTCGTTCTATCGATCATATAAGCAGAATATGGCTAATAATATGAGTTAGATTGATAATAGTAAGAGTAATGAGTATAGTAATTGTCGTACTATCGATCATATAAGCATAATGTGGCTAATAATATGAGTTAGATTGATAATAATAAGAGTAATAAGTGTAGTAATTGTCATTCTATCGGTCATATAACCATAATATGGCTAATAATATGAGTTAGATTGATAATAATAGGAGTAATGAGTATAGCAATTGTCGTTCTATCGATCATATAAGCATAATATGGCTAATAATATGAGTTAGATTGATAATAGTGAGTGTAATAAGTATAGTAATTGTCGTTCTATCGATCATATAAGCAGAATATGGCTAATAATATGAGTTAGATTGATAATAGTAAGAGTAATGAGTATAGTAATTGTCGTACTATCGATCATATAAGCATAATGTGGCTAATAATATGAGTTAGATTGATAATAATAAGAGTAATAAGTATAGTAATTGTCGTTCTATCGGTCATATAACCATAATATGGCTAATAATATGAGTTAGATTGATAAAAATAGGAGTAATGAGTATAGTAATTGTCGTTCTATCGATCATATCTGCATAATATGGTTAATAATATGAGTTAGATTGATAATAGTGTGTGTAATAAGTATAGTAATTGTCGTTCTATCGATCATATAAGCATAATGTGGCTAATAATATGAGTTAGATTGATAATAACAAGAGTAATGAGTATAGTAATTGTCGTTCCATCGATCGTATCTGCATAATGTGGTTAATAATATGAGTTAGATTGATAATAGTGAGTGTAATAAGTATAGTAATTGTCGTTCTATCGATCATATAAGCATAATATGGCTAATAATATGAGTTAGATTGATAATAATAAGAGTAATAAGTACAGTAATTGTCGTTCTATCGATCATATAAGCATAATATGGCTAATAATATGAGTTAGATTGATAAAAGTGAGTGTAATAAGTTTAGTAAATGTCGTTCTATCGATCATATAAGCATAATATAGCTAATAATATGAGTTAGATTGATAATAATAAGAGTAATGAGTATAGTAATTGTCGTTCTATCGATCATATAAGCATAGTATGGCTAATAATATGAGTTAGATTGATAATAATAACAGTAATGAGTCTAGTAATTGCCGTTCTATCGATCATATCTGCACAATATGGTTAATAATATTAGTTAGAATGATAACAGTGAGTGTAATAAGTTTAGTGATTGTCGTTCTATCGATAATATAAGCATAATATGGCTAATAATATGAGTGAGATTGATAAAAGTGAGTGTAATAAGTGTAGTAAATGTCGTTCTATCGATCATATAAGCATAATATAGCTAATAATATGAGTTAGATTGATAATAATAAGAGTAATGAGTATAGTAATTGTCGTTCTATCGATCATATAAGCATAATATGGCTAATAATATGAGTTAGATTGATAATAGTGAGTGTAATAAGTTTAGTAAATGTCGTTCTATCGATCATATAAGCATAATATAGCTAATAATATGAGTTACATTGATAATAATAAGAGTAATAAGTATAGTAATTGTCGTTCTATCGGTCATATAACCATAATATGGCTAATAATATGAGTTAGATTGATAATAATAGGAGTAATGAGTATAGTAATTGTCGTTCTATCGATCATATAAGCATAATATGGCTAATAATATGAGTTAGATTGATAATAGTGAGTGTAATAAGTATAGTAATTGTCGTTCTATCGATCATATAAGCAGAATATGGCTAATAATATGAGTTAGATTGATAATAGTAAGAGTAATGAGTATAGTAATTGTCGTACTATCGATCATATAAGCATAATGTGGCTAATAATATGAGTTAGATTGATAATAATAAGAGTAATAAGTATAGTAATTGTCGTTCTATCGGTCATATAACCATAATATGGCTAATAATATGAGTTAGATTGATAATAATAGGAGTAATGAGTATAGTACTTGTCGTTCTATCGATCATATCTGCATAATATGGTTAATAATATGAGTTAGATTGATAATAGTGTGTGTAATAAGTTTAGTAAATGTCGTTCTATCGATCATATAAGCATAATATGGCTAATAATATGAGTTAGATTGATAATAATAAGAGTAGTGAGTATAGTAATTGTCGTTCTATCGATCATATCTGCATAATATGGTTAATAATATGAGTTAGATTGGTAATAGTGAGTGTAATAAGTATAGTAATTGTCGTTCTATCGGTCATATGAGCATAATATGGCTAATAATATGAGTTAGATTGATAATAATAAGAGTAATAAGTATAGTAATTGTCGTTCTATCGATCATATAAGCATAATATGGCTAATAATATGAGTTAGATTGATAATAGTGAGTGTAATAAGTATAGTAATTGTCGTTCTATCGATCATATAAGCAGAATATGGCTAATAATATGAGTTAGATTGATAATAGTAAGAGTAATGAGTATAGTAATTGTCGTACTATCGATCATATAAGCATAATGTGGCTAATAATATGAGTTAGATTGATAATAATAAGAGTAATAAGTATAGTAATTGTCATTCTATCGGTCATATAACCATAATATGGCTAATAATATGAGTTAGATTGATAATAATAGGAGTAATGAGTATAGCAATTGTCGTTCTATCGATCATATAAGCATAATATGGCTAATAATATGAGTTAGATTGATAATAGTGAGTGTAATAAGTATAGTAATTGTCGTTCTATCGATCATATAAGCAGAATATGGCTAATAATATGAGTTAGATTGATAATAGTAAGAGTAATGAGTATAGTAATTGTCGTACTATCGATCATATAAGCATAATGTGGCTAATAATATGAGTTAGATTGATAATAATAAGAGTAATAAGTATAGTAATTGTCGTTCTATCGGTCATATAACCATAATATGGCTAATAATATGAGTTAGATTGATAAAAATAGGAGTAATGAGTATAGTAATTGTCGTTCTATCGATCATATCTGCATAATATGGTTAATAATATGAGTTAGATTGATAATAGTGTGTGTAATAAGTATAGTAATTGTCGTTCTATCGATCATATAAGCATAATGTGGCTAATAATATGAGTTAGATTGATAATAACAAGAGTAATGAGTATAGTAATTGTCGTTCTATCGATCGTATCTGCATAATGTGGTTAATAATATGAGTTAGATTGATAATAGTGAGTGTAATAAGTATAGTAATTGTCGTTCTATCGATCATATAAGCATAATATGGCTAATAATATGAGTTAGATTGATAATAATAAGAGTAATAAGTACAGTAATTGTCGTTCTATCGATCATATAAGCATAATATGGCTAATAATATGAGTTAGATTGATAAAAGTGAGTGTAATAAGTTTAGTAAATGTCGTTCTATCGATCATATAAGCATAATATAGCTAATAATATGAGTTAGATTGATAATAATAAGAGTAATGAGTATAGTAATTGTCGTTCTATCGATCATATAAGCATAGTATGGCTAATAATATGAGTTAGATTGATAATAATAACAGTAATGAGTCTAGTAATTGCCGTTCTATCGATCATATCTGCACAATATGGTTAATAATATGAGTTAGATTGATAATAATAAGAGTAATGAGTATAGTAATTGTCGTTCTATCGATCATATCTGCATAATATGGCTAATAATATGAGTTAGATTGATAATAATAACAGTAATGAGTATAGTAATTGTCGTCCTATCGATCATATAAGCATAATATGGCTAATAATATGAGTTAGATTGATAATAATAAGAGTAGTATGTATAGTAATTATCGTTCTATCGATCATATAAACATAATATGGCTAATAATATGAGTTAGATTGATAATAATAAGAGTAATGGGTATAGTAATTGTCGTTCTATCGATCATATAAGCAGAATATGGCTAATAATATGAGTTAGATTGATAATAATAACAGTAATGAGTGTAGTAATTGTGGTTCTATCGATCATATAAGCATAATATGGCTAATAATATGAGTTACATTGATAATAGCGAGTTTAATAAGTATAGTAATTGTCGTTCTATCGATCATATAAGCAGAATATGGCTAATAATATGAGTTAGATTGATAATAGTAAGAGTAATGAGTATAGTAATTGTCGTACTATCGATCATATAAGCATAATGTGGCTAATAATATGAGTTAGATTGATAATAATAAGAGTAATAAGTATAGTAATTGTCGTTCTATCGGTCATATAACCATAATATGGCTAATAATATGAGTTAGATTGATAATAATAAGAGTAATGAGTATAGTAATTGTCGTTCTATCGATCATATCTGCATAATATGGTTAATAATATGAGTTAGATTGATAATAGTGAGTGTAATAAGTGTAGTAATTGTCGTTCTATCGCTCATATCTGCATAATATGGCTAATAATATGAGTTAGATTGATAATAATAAGATTAATAAGTATAGTAATTGTCGTTCTATCGATCATATCTGCATAATATGGTTAATAATATGAGTTAGATTGATAATAGTGAGTGTAATAAGTTTAGTAATTGTCGTTCTATCGATCATATAAGCAGAATATGGCTAATAATATGAGTTAGATTGATAATAATAACAGTAATGAGTGTAGTAATTGTCGTTCTATCGATCATATAAGCATAATATGGCTAATAATATGAGTTAGATTGATAATAGCGAGTGTAATAAGTATAGTAATTGTCGTTCTATCGATCATATAAGCATAATATAGCTAATAATATGTTATTTTGATAATAATAAGAGTAATAAGTATAGTAATTGTCGTTCTATCGATCTTATAAGCATAATATGGCTAATAATATGAGTTAGATTGATAATAATAACAGCAATGAGTATAGCAATTGCTGTCCTATCGATCATATAAGCATATTATGGCTAATAATATGAGTTAGATTGATAATAATAAGGGTAATATGTATAGTAATTATCGTTCTATCGATCATATAAGCATAATATGGCTAATAATATGAGTTAGATTGATAATAATAACAGTAATGAGTATAGTAATTGTCGTCCTATCGATCATATAAGCATAATAAGGCTAATAATATGAGTTAGATTGATAATAATAAGAGTAGTATGTATAGTAATTATCGTTCTATCGATCATATAAGCATAATATGGCTAATAATATGAGTTAGATTGATAATAATAACAGTAATGAGTATAGTAATTGTCGTCCTATCGATCATATAAGCAGAATATGGCTAATAATATGAGTTAGATTGATAATAGTAAGAGTAATGAGTATAGCAATTGTCGTACTATCGATCATATAAGCATAATGTGGCTAATAATATGAGTTAGATTGATAATAATAAGAGTAATGAGTCTAGTAATTGTCGTTCTATCGATCATATCTGCATAATATGGTTAATAATATTAGTTAGAATGATAACAGTGAGTGTAATAAGTTTAGTGATTGTCGTTCTATCGATAATATAAGCATAATATGGCTAATAATATGAGTTAGATTGATAATAGTGAGTGTAATAAGTATAGTAATTGTCGTTCTATCGATCATATAAGCAGAATATGGCTAATAATATGAGTTAGATTGATAATAGTAAGAGTAATGAGTATAGTAATTGTCGTACTATCGATCATATAAGCATAATATAGCTAATAATATGAGTTACATTGATAATAATAAGAGTAATAAGTATAGTAATTGTCGTTCTATCGGTCATATAACCATAATATGGCTAATAATATGAGTTAGATTGATAATAATAGGAGTAATGAGTATAGTAATTGTCGTTCTATCGATCATATAAGCATAATATGGCTAATAATATGAGTTAGATTGATAATAGTGAGTGTAATAAGTATAGTAATTGTCGTTCTATCGATCATATAAGCAGAATATGGCTAATAATATGAGTTAGATTGATAATAGTAAGAGTAATGAGTATAGTAATTGTCGTACTATCGATCATATAAGCATAATGTGGCTAATAATATGAGTTAGATTGATAATAATAAGAGTAATAAGTATAGTAATTGTCGTTCTATCGGTCATATAACCATAATATGGCTAATAATATGAGTTAGATTGATAATAATAGGAGTAATGAGTATAGTACTTGTCGTTCTATCGATCATATAAGCATAATATGGCTAATAATATGAGTTAGATTGATAATAATAACAGTAATGAGTATAGTAATTGTCGTCCTATCGATCATATAAGCAGAATATGGCTAATAATATGAGTTAGATTGATAATAGTAAGAGTAATGAGTATAGCAATTGTCGTACTATCGATCATATAAGCATAATGTGGCTAATAATATGAGTTAGATTGATAATAATAAGAGTAATGAGTCTAGTAATTGTCGTTCTATCGATCATATCTGCATAATATGGTTAATAATATTAGTTAGAATGATAACAGTGAGTGTAATAAGTTTAGTGATTGTCGTTCTATCGATAATATAAGCATAATATGGCTAATAATATGAGTGAGATTGATAAAAGTGAGTGTAATAAGTGTAGTAAATGTCGTTCTATCGATCATATAAGCATAATATAGCTAATAATATGAGTTAGATTGATAATAATAAGAGTAATGAGTATAGTAATTGTCGTTCTATCGATCATATAAGCATAATATGGCTAATAATATGAGTTAGATTGATAATAGTGAGTGTAATAAGTTTAGTAAATGTCGTTCTATCGATCATATAAGCATAATATAGCTAATAATATGAGTTACATTGATAATAATAAGAGTAATAAGTATAGTAATTGTCGTTCTATCGGTCATATAACCATAATATGGCTAATAATATGAGTTAGATTGATAATAATAGGAGTAATGAGTATAGTAATTGTCGTTCTATCGATCATATAAGCATAATATGGCTAATAATATGAGTTAGATTGATAATAGTGAGTGTAATAAGTATAGTAATTGTCGTTCTATCGATCATATAAGCAGAATATGGCTAATAATATGAGTTAGATTGATAATAGTAAGAGTAATGAGTATAGTAATTGTCGTACTATCGATCATATAAGCATAATGTGGCTAATAATATGAGTTAGATTGATAATAATAAGAGTAATAAGTATAGTAATTGTCGTTCTATCGGTCATATAACCATAATATGGCTAATAATATGAGTTAGATTGATAATAATAGGAGTAATGAGTATAGTACTTGTCGTTCTATCGATCATATCTGCATAATATGGTTAATAATATGAGTTAGATTGATAATAGTGTGTGTAATAAGTTTAGTAAATGTCGTTCTATCGATCATATAAGCATAATATGGCTAATAATATGAGTTAGATTGATAATAATAAGAGTAGTGAGTATAGTAATTGTCGTTCTATCGATCATATCTGCATAATATGGTTAATAATATGAGTTAGATTGGTAATAGTGAGTGTAATAAGTATAGTAATTGTCGTTCTATCGGTCATATGAGCATAATATGGCTAATAATATGAGTTAGATTGATAATAATAAGAGTAATAAGTATAGTAATTGTCGTTCTATCGATCATATAAGCATAATATGGCTAATAATATGAGTTAGATTGATAATAGTGAGTGTAATAAGTATAGTAATTGTCGTTCTATCGATCATATAAGCAGAATATGGCTAATAATATGAGTTAGATTGATAATAGTAAGAGTAATGAGTATAGTAATTGTCGTACTATCGATCATATAAGCATAATGTGGCTAATAATATGAGTTAGATTGATAATAATAAGAGTAATAAGTATAGTAATTGTCATTCTATCGGTCATATAACCATAATATGGCTAATAATATGAGTTAGATTGATAATAATAGGAGTAATGAGTATAGCAATTGTCGTTCTATCGATCATATAAGCATAATATGGCTAATAATATGAGTTAGATTGATAATAGTGAGTGTAATAAGTATAGTAATTGTCGTTCTATCGATCATATAAGCAGAATATGGCTAATAATATGAGTTAGATTGATAATAGTAAGAGTAATGAGTATAGTAATTGTCGTACTATCGATCATATAAGCATAATGTGGCTAATAATATGAGTTAGATTGATAATAATAAGAGTAATAAGTATAGTAATTGTCGTTCTATCGGTCATATAACCATAATATGGCTAATAATATGAGTTAGATTGATAAAAATAGGAGTAATGAGTATAGTAATTGTCGTTCTATCGATCATATCTGCATAATATGGTTAATAATATGAGTTAGATTGATAATAGTGTGTGTAATAAGTATAGTAATTGTCGTTCTATCGATCATATAAGCATAATGTGGCTAATAATATGAGTTAGATTGATAATAACAAGAGTAATGAGTATAGTAATTGTCGTTCAATCGATCATATCTGCATTATATGGTTAATAATATGAGTTAGATTGATAATAGTGAGTGTAATAAGTATAGTAATTGTCGCTCTATCGATCATATAAGCATAATATGGCTAATAATATGAGTTAGATAGATAATAATAAGAGTAATGAGTATAGTTATTGTCGTTCTATCGATCGTATCTGCATAATGTGGTTAATAATATGAGTTAGATTGATAATAGTGAGTGTAATAAGTATAGTAATTGTCGTTCTATCGATCATATAAGCATAATATGGCTAATAATATGAGTTAGATTGATAATAATAAGAGTAATAAGTACAGTAATTGTCGTTCTATCGATCATATAAGCATAATATGGCTAATAATATGAGTTAGATTGATAAAAGTGAGTGTAATAAGTTTAGTAAATGTCGTTCTATCGATCATATAAGCATAATATAGCTAATAATATGAGTTAGATTGATAATAATAAGAGTAATGAGTATAGTAATTGTCGTTCTATCGATCATATAAGCATAGTATGGCTAATAATATGAGTTAGATTGATAATAATAACAGTAATGAGTCTAGTAATTGCCGTTCTATCGATCATATCTGCACAATATGGTTAATAATATGAGTTAGATTGATAATAATAAGAGTAATGAGTATAGTAATTGTCGTTCTATCGATCATATCTGCATAATATGGCTAATAATATGAGTTAGATTGATAATAATAACAGTAATGAGTATAGTAATTGTCGTCCTATCGATCATATAAGCATAATATGGCTAATAATATGAGTTAGATTGATAATAATAAGAGTAGTATGTATAGTAATTATCGTTCTATCGATCATATAAACATAATATGGCTAATAATATGAGTTAGATTGATAATAATAAGAGTAATGGGTATAGTAATTGTCGTTCTATCGATCATATAAGCAGAATATGGCTAATAATATGAGTTAGATTGATAATAATAACAGTAATGAGTGTAGTAATTGTGGTTCTATCGATCATATAAGCATAATATGGCTAATAATATGAGTTACATTGATAATAGCGAGTTTAATAAGTATAGTAATTGTCGTTCTATCGATCATATAAGCAGAATATGGCTAATAATATGAGTTAGATTGATAATAGTAAGAGTAATGAGTATAGTAATTGTCGTACTATCGATCATATAAGCATAATGTGGCTAATAATATGAGTTAGATTGATAATAATAAGAGTAATAAGTATAGTAATTGTCGTTCTATCGGTCATATAACCATAATATGGCTAATAATATGAGTTAGATTGATAATAATAAGAGTAATGAGTATAGTAATTGTCGTTCTATCGATCATATCTGCATAATATGGTTAATAATATGAGTTAGATTGATAATAGTGAGTGTAATAAGTGTAGTAATTGTCGTTCTATCGCTCATATCTGCATAATATGGCTAATAATATGAGTTAGATTGATAATAATAAGATTAATAAGTATAGTAATTGTCGTTCTATCGATCATATCTGCATAATATGGTTAATAATATGAGTTAGATTGATAATAGTGAGTGTAATAAGTTTAGTAATTGTCGTTCTATCGATCATATAAGCAGAATATGGCTAATAATATGAGTTAGATTGATAATAATAACAGTAATGAGTGTAGTAATTGTCGTTCTATCGATCATATAAGCATAATATGGCTAATAATATGAGTTAGATTGATAATAGCGAGTGTAATAAGTATAGTAATTGTCGTTCTATCGATCATATAAGCATAATATAGCTAATAATATGTTATATTGATAATAATAAGAGTAATAAGTATAGTAATTGTCGTTCTATCGATCTTATAAGCATAATATGGCTAATAATATGAGTTAGATTGATAATAATAACAGCAATGAGTATAGCAATTGCTGTCCTATCGATCATATAAGCATATTATGGCTAATAATATGAGTTAGATTGATAATAATAAGGGTAATATGTATAGTAATTATCGTTCTATCGATCATATAAGCATAATATGGCTAATAATATGAGTTAGATTGATAATAATAACAGTAATGAGTATAGTAATTGTCGTCCTATCGATCATATAAGCATAATAAGGCTAATAATATGAGTTAGATTGATAATAATAAGAGTAGTATGTATAGTAATTATCGTTCTATCGATCATATAAGCATAATATGGCTAATAATATGAGTTAGATTGATAATAATAACAGTAATGAGTATAGTAATTGTCGTCCTATCGATCATATAAGCAGAATATGGCTAATAATATGAGTTAGATTGATAATAGTAAGAGTAATGAGTATAGCAATTGTCGTACTATCGATCATATAAGCATAATGTGGCTAATAATATGAGTTAGATTGATAATAATAAGAGTAATGAGTCTAGTAATTGTCGTTCTATCGATCATATCTGCATAATATGGTTAATAATATTAGTTAGAATGATAACAGTGAGTGTAATAAGTTTAGTGATTGTCGTTCTATCGATAATATAAGCATAATATGGCTAATAATATGAGTGAGATTGATAAAAGTGAGTGTAATAAGTGTAGTAAATGTCGTTCTATCGATCATATAAGCATAATATAGCTAATAATATGAGTTACATTGATAATAATAAGAGTAATAAGTATAGTAATTGTCGTTCTATCGGTCATATAACCATAATATGGCTAATAATATGAGTTAGATTGATAATAATAGGAGTAATGAGTATAGTAATTGTCGTTCTATCGATCATATAAGCATAATATGGCTAATAATATGAGTTAGATTGATAATAGTGAGTGTAATAAGTATAGTAATTGTCGTTCTATCGATCATATAAGCAGAATATGGCTAATAATATGAGTTAGATTGATAATAGTAAGAGTAATGAGTATAGTAATTGTCGTACTATCGATCATATAAGCATAATGTGGCTAATAATATGAGTTAGATTGATAATAATAAGAGTAATAAGTATAGTAATTGTCGTTCTATCGGTCATATAACCATAATATGGCTAATAATATGAGTTAGATTGATAATAATAGGAGTAATGAGTATAGTACTTGTCGTTCTATCGATCATATAAGCATAATATGGCTAATAATATGAGTTAGATTGATAATAATAACAGTAATGAGTATAGTAATTGTCGTCCTATCGATCATATAAGCAGAATATGGCTAATAATATGAGTTAGATTGATAATAGTAAGAGTAATGAGTATAGCAATTGTCGTACTATCGATCATATAAGCATAATGTGGCTAATAATATGAGTTAGATTGATAATAATAAGAGTAATGAGTCTAGTAATTGTCGTTCTATCGATCATATCTGCATAATATGGTTAATAATATTAGTTAGAATGATAACAGTGAGTGTAATAAGTTTAGTGATTGTCGTTCTATCGATAATATAAGCATAATATGGCTAATAATATGAGTTAGATTGATAATAGTGAGTGTAATAAGTATAGTAATTGTCGTTCTATCGATCATATAAGCAGAATATGGCTAATAATATGAGTTAGATTGATAATAGTAAGAGTAATGAGTATAGTAATTGTCGTACTATCGATCATATAAGCATAATATAGCTAATAATATGAGTTACATTGATAATAATAAGAGTAATAAGTATAGTAATTGTCGTTCTATCGGTCATATAACCATAATATGGCTAATAATATGAGTTAGATTGATAATAATAGGAGTAATGAGTATAGTAATTGTCGTTCTATCGATCATATAAGCATAATATGGCTAATAATATGAGTTAGATTGATAATAGTGAGTGTAATAAGTATAGTAATTGTCGTTCTATCGATCATATAAGCAGAATATGGCTAATAATATGAGTTAGATTGATAATAGTAAGAGTAATGAGTATAGTAATTGTCGTACTATCGATCATATAAGCATAATATGGCTAATAATATGAGTTAGATTGATAATAATAGGAGTAATGAGTATAGTACTTGTCGTTCTATCGATCATATAAGCATAATATGGCTAATAATATGAGTTAGATTGATAATAATAACAGTAATGAGTATAGTAATTGTCGTCCTATCGATCATATAAGCAGAATATGGCTAATAATATGAGTTAGATTGATAATAGTAAGAGTAATGAGTATAGCAATTGTCGTACTATCGATCATATAAGCATAATGTGGCTAACAATATGAGTTAGATTGATAATAATAAGAGTAATGAGTCTAGTAATTGTCGTTCTATCGATCATATCTGCATAATATGGTTAATAATATTAGTTAGAATGATAACAGTGAGTGTAATAAGTTTAGTGATTGTCGTTCTATCGATAATATAAGCATAATATGGCTAATAATATGAGTGAGATTGATAAAAGTGAGTGTAATAAGTGTAGTAAATGTCGTTCTATCGATCATATAAGCATAATATAGCTAATAATATGAGTTAGATTGATAATAATAAGAGTAATGAGTATAGTAATTGTCGTTCTATCGATCATATAAGCATAATATGGCTAATAATATGAGTTAGATTGATAATAGTGAGTGTAATAAGTTTAGTAAATGTCGTTCTATCGATCATATAAGCATAATATAGCTAATAATATGAGTTACATTGATAATAATAAGAGTAATAAGTATAGTAATTGTCGTTCTATCGGTCATATAACCATAATATGGCTAATAATATGAGTTAGATTGATAATAATAGGAGTAATGAGTATAGTAATTGTCGTTCTATCGATCATATAAGCATAATATGGCTAATAATATGAGTTAGATTGATAATAGTGAGTGTAATAAGTATAGTAATTGTCGTTCTATCGATCATATAAGCAGAATATGGCTAATAATATGAGTTAGATTGATAATAGTAAGAGTAATGAGTATAGTAATTGTCGTACTATCGATCATATAAGCATAATATAGCTAATAATATGAGTTACATTGATAATAATAAGAGTAATAAGTATAGTAATTGTCGTTCTATCGGTCATATAACCATAATATGGCTAATAATATGAGTTAGATTGATAATAATAGGAGTAATGAGTATAGTAATTGTCGTTCTATCGGTCATATAAGCATAATATGGCTAATAATATGAGTTAGATTGATAATAGTGAGTGTAATAAGTATAGTAATTGTCGTTCTATCGATCATATAAGCAGAATATGGCTAATAATATGAGTTAGATTGATAATAGTAAGAGTAATGAGTATAGTAATTGTCGTACTATCGATCATATAAGCATAATGTGGCTAATAATATGAGTTAGATTGATAATAATAAGAGTAATAAGTATAGTAATTGTCGTTCTATCGGTCATATAACCATAATATGGCTAATAATATGAGTTAGATTGATAATAATAGGAGTAATGAGTATAGTACTTGTCGTTCTATCGATCATATAAGCATAATATGGCTAATAATATGAGTTAGATTGATAATAATAACAGTAATAAGTATAGCAATTGTCGTACTATCGATCATATAAGCATAATGTGGCTAATAATATGAGTTAGATTGATAATAATAAGAGTAATGAGTCTAGTAATTGTCGTTCTATCGATCATATCTGCATAATATGGTTAATAATATTAGTTAGAATGATAACAGTGAGTGTAATAAGTTTAGTGATTGTCGTTCTATCGATAATATAAGCATAATATGGCTAATAATATGAGTGAGATTGATAAAAGTGAGTGTAATAAGTGTAGTAAATGTCGTTCTATCGATCATATAAGCATAATATAGCTAATAATATGAGTTAGATTGATAATAATAAGAGTAATGAGTATAGTAATTGTCGTTCTATCGATCATATAAGCATAATATGGCTAATAATATGAGTTAGATTGATAATAGTGAGTGTAATAAGTTTAGTAAATGTCGTTCTATCGATCATATAAGCATAATATAGCTAATAATATGAGTTACATTGATAATAATAAGAGTAATAAGTATAGTACTTGTCGTTCTATCGGTCATATAACCATAATATGGCTAATAATATGAGTTAGATTGATAATAATAGGAGTAATGAGTATAGTAATTGTCGTTCTATCGATCATATAAGCATAATATGGCTAATAATATGAGTTAGATTGATAATAGTGAGTGTAATAAGTATAGTAATTGTCGTTCTATCGATCATATAAGCAGAATATGGCTAATAATATGAGTTAGATTGATAATAGTAAGAGTAATTAGTATAGTAATTGTCGTACTATCGATCATATAAGCATAATGTGGCTAATAATATGAGTTAGATTGATAATAATAAGAGTAATAAGTATAGTAATTGTCGTTCTATCGGTCATATAACCATAATATGGCTAATAATATGAGTTAGATTGATAATAATAGGAGTAATGAGTATAGTACTTGTCGTTCTATCGATCATATCTGCATAATATGGTTAATAATATGAGTTAGATTGATAATAGTGTGTGTAATAAGTTTAGTAAATGTCGTTCTATCGATCATATAAGCATAATATGGCTAATAATATGAGTTAGATTGATAATAATAAGAGTAGTGAGTATAGTAATTGTCGTTCTATCGATCATATCTGCATAATATGGTTAATAATATGAGTTAGATTGGTAATAGTGAGTGTAATAAGTATAGTAATTGTCGTTCTATCGATCATATAAGCAGAATATGGCTAATAATATGAGTTAGATTGATAATAGTAAGAGTAATGAGTATAGTAATTGTCGTACTATCGATCATATAAGCATAATGTGGCTAATAATATGAGTTAGATTGATAATAATAAGAGTAATAAGTATAGTAATTGTCGTTCTATCGGTCATATAACCATAATATGGCTAATAATATGAGTTAGATTGATAATAATAGGAGTAATGAGTATAGTAATTGTCGTTCTATCGATCATATCTGCATAATATGGTTAATAATATGAGTTAGATTGATAATAGTGTGTGTAATAAGTATAGTAATTGTCGTTCTATCGATCATATAAGCATAATGTGGCTAATAATATGAGTTAGATTGATAATAACAAGAGTAATGAGTATAGTAATTGTCGTTCAATCGATCATATCTGCATTATATGGTTAATAATATGAGTTAGATTGATAAAAGTGAGTGTAATAAGTTTAGTAAATGTCGTTCTATCGATCATATAAGCATAATATAGCTAATAATATGAGTTAGATTGATAATAATAAGAGTAATGAGTATAGTAATTGTCGTTCTATCGATCATATAAGCATAGTATGGCTAATAATATGAGTTAGATTGATAATAATAACAGTAATGAGTCTAGTAATTGTCGTTCTATCGATCATATCTGCATAATATGGTTAATAATATGAGTTAGATTGATAATAATAAGAGTAATGAGTATAGTAATTGTCGTTCTATCGATCATATCTGCATAATATGGTTAATAATATGAGTTACATTGATAATAGTGAGTGTAATAAGTTTAGTAAATGTCGTTCTATCGATCATATAAGCATAATATAGCTAATAATATGAGTTACATTGATAATAATAAGAGTAATAAGTATAGTAATTGTCGTTCTATCGATCATATAAGCATAATATGGCTAATAATATGAGTTAGATTGATAATAATAACAGTAATGAGTATAGTAATTGTCGTCCTATCGATCATATAAGCATAATATGGCTAATAATATGAGTTAGATTGATAATAATAAGAGTAATGAGTATAGTAATTGTCGTTCTATCGATCATATCTGCATAATATGGTTAATAATATGAGTTAGATTGATAATAGTGAGTGTAATAAGTTTAGTAAATGTCGTTTTATCGATCATATAAGCATAATATAGCTAATAATATGAGTTACATTGATAATAATAAGAGTAATGAGTATAGTAATTGTCGTTCTATCGATCATATAAGCATAATATGACTAATAATATGAGTTAGATTGATAATAATAACAGTAATGAGTATAGTAATTGTCGTCCTATCGATCATATAAGCATAATATGGTTAATAATATTAGTTAGAATGATAACAGTGAGTGTAATAAGTTTAGTAATTGTCGTTCTATCGATAATATAAGCATAATATGGCTAATAATATGAGTGAGATTGATAAAAGTGAGTGTAATAAGTGTAGTAAATGTCGTTCTATCGATCATATAAGCATAATATAGCTAATAATATGAGTTAGATTGATAATAATAAGAGTAATGAGTATAGTAATTGTCGTTCTATCGATCATATAAGCATAATATGGCTAATAATATGAGTTAAATTGATAATAGTGAGTGTAATAAGTTTAGTAAATGTCGTTCTATCGATCATATAAGCATAATATAGCTAATAATATGAGTTACATTGATAATAATAAGAGTAATAAGTATAGTAATTGTCGTTCTATCGGTCATATAACCATAATATGGCTAATAATATGAGTTAGATTGATAATAATAGGAGTAATGAGTATAGTAATTGTCGTTCTATCGATCATATAAGCATAATATGGCTAATAATATGAGTTAGATTGATAATAGTGAGTGTAATAAGTATAGTAATTGTCGTTCTATCGATCATATAAGCAGAATATGGCTAATAATATGAGTTAGATTGATAATAGTAAGAGTAATGAGTATAGTAATTGTCGTACTATCGATCATATAAGCATAATATAGCTAATAATATGAGTTACATTGATAATAATAAGAGTAATAAGTATAGTAATTGTCGTTCTATCGGTCATATAACCATAATATGGCTAATAATATGAGTTAGATTGATAATAATAGGAGTAATGAGTATAGTAATTGTCGTTCTATCGATCATATAAGCATAATATGGCTAAT
This sequence comes from Megachile rotundata, assembly GCF_050947335.1. Taxonomy (NCBI): domain Eukaryota; kingdom Metazoa; phylum Arthropoda; class Insecta; order Hymenoptera; family Megachilidae; genus Megachile; species Megachile rotundata. Next base: position 22,165 of record NW_027473658.1, read on the forward strand.
AATATGAGTTAGATTGATAATAGTGAGTGTAATAAGTATAGTAATTGTCGTTCTATCGATCATATAAGCAGAATATGGCTAATAATATGAGTTAGATTGATAATAGTAAGAGTAATGAGTATAGTAATTGTCGTACTATCGATCATATAAGCATAATGTGGCTAATAATATGAGTTAGATTGATAATAATAAGAGTAATAAGTATAGTAATTGTCGTTCTATCGGTCATATAACCATAATATGGCTAATAATATGAGTTAGATTGATAATAATAGGAGTAATGAGTATAGTACTTGTCGTTCTATCGATCATATAAGCATAATATGGCTAATAATATGAGTTAGATTGATAATAATAACAGTAATGAGTATAGCAATTGTCGTACTATCGATCATATAAGCATAATGTGGCTAATAATATGAGTTAGATTGATAATAATAAGAGTAATGAGTCTAGTAATTGTCGTTCTATCGATCATATCTGCATAATATGGTTAATAATATTAGTTAGAATGATAACAGTGAGTGTAATAAGTTTAGTGATTGTCGTTCTATCGATAATATAAGCATAATATGGCTAATAATATGAGTGAGATTGATAAAAGTGAGTGTAATAAGTGTAGTAAATGTCGTTCTATCGATCATATAAGCATAATATAGCTAATAATATGAGTTAGATTGATAATAATAAGAGTAATGAGTATAGTAATTGTCGTTCTATCGATCATATAAGCATAATATGGCTAATAATATGAGTTAGATTGATAATAGTGAGTGTAATAAGTTTAGTAAATGTCGTTCTATCGATCATATAAGCATAATATAGCTAATAATATGAGTTACATTGATAATAATAAGAGTAATAAGTATAGTACTTGTCGTTCTATCGGTCATATAACCATAATATGGCTAATAATATGAGTTAGATTGATAATAATAGAGTAATGAGTATAGTAATTGTCGTTCTATCGATCATATAAGCATAATATGGCTAATAATATGAGTTAGATTGATACTAGTGAGTGTAATAAGTATAGTAATTGTCGTTCTATCGATCATATAAGCAGAATATGGCTAATAATATGAGTTAGATTGATAATAGTAAGAGTAATTAGTATAGTAATTGTCGTACTATCGATCATATAAGCATAATGTGGCTAATAATATGAGTTAGATTGATAATAATAAGAGTAATAAGTATAGTAATTGTCGTTCTATCGGTCATATAACCATAATATGGCTAATAATATGAGTTAGATTGATAATAATAGGACTAATGAGTATAGTACTTGTCGTTCTATCGATCATTATCTGCATAATATGGTTAATAATATGAGTTAGATTGATAATAGTGTGTGTAATAAGTTTAGTAAATGTCGTTCTATCGATCATATAAGCATAATATGGCTAATAATATGAGTTAGATTGATAATAATAAGAGTAGTGAGTATAGTAATTGTCGTTCTATCGATCATATCTGCATAATATGGTTAATAATATGAGTTAGATTGGTAATAGTGAGTGTAATAAGTATAGTAATTGTCGTTCTATCGATCATATAAGCAGAATATGGCTAATAATATGAGTTAGATTGATAACAGTAAGAGTAATGAGTATAGTAATTGTCGTACTATCGATCATATAAGCATAATGTGGCTAATAATATGAGTTAGATTGATAATAATAAGAGTAATAAGTATAGTAATTGTCGTTCTATCGGTCATATAACCATAATATGGCTAATAATATGAGTTAGATTGATAATAATAGGAGTAATGAGTATAGTAATTGTCGTTCTATCGATCATATCTGCATAATATGGTTAATAATATGAGTTAGATTGATAATAGTGTGTGTAATAAGTATAGTAATTGTCGTTCTATCGATCATATAAGCATAATGTGGCTAATAATATGAGTTAGATTGATAATAACAAGAGTAATGAGTATAGTAATTGTCGTTCAATCGATCATATCTGCATTATATGGTTAATAATATGAGTTAGATTGATAAAAGTGAGTGTAATAAGTTTAGTAAATGTCGTTCTATCGATCATATAAGCATAATATAGCTAATAATATGAGTTAGATTGATAATAATAAGAGTAATGAGTATAGTAATTGTCGTTCTATCGATCATATAAGCATAGTATGGCTAATAATATGAGTTAGATTGATAATAATAACAGTAATGAGTCTAGTAATTGTCGTTCTATCGATCATATCTGCATAATATGGTTAATAATATGAGTTAGATTGATAATAATAGAGTAATGAGTATAGTAATTGTCGTTCTATCGATCATATCTGCATAATATGGTTAATAATATGAGTTACATTGATAATAGTGAGTGTAATAAGTTTAGTAAATGTCGTTCTATCGATCATATAAGCATAATATAGCTAATAATATGAGTTACATTGATAATAATAAGAGTAATAAGTATAGTAATTGTCGTTCTATCGATCATATAAGCATAATATGGCTAATAATATGAGTTAGATTGATAATAATAACAGTAATGAGTATAGTAATTGTCGTCCTATCGATCATATAAGCATAATATGGCTAATAATATGAGTTAGATTGATAATAATAAGAGTAATGAGTATAGTAATTGTCGTTCTATCGATCATATCTGCATAATATGGTTAATAATATGAGTTAGATTGATAATAGTGAGTGTAATAAGTTTAGTAAATGTCGTTTTATCGATCATATAAGCATAATATAGCTAATAATATGAGTTACATTGATAATAATAAGAGTAATGAGTATAGTAATTGTCGTTCTATCGATCATATAAGCATAATATGACTAATAATATGAGTTAGATTGATAATAATAACAGTAATGAGTATAGTAATTGTCGTCCTATCGATCATATAAGCATAATATGGTTAATAATATTAGTTAGAATGATAACAGTGAGTGTAATAAGGTTAGTAATTGTCGTTCTATCGATAATATAGCATAATATGGCTAATAATATGAGTGAGATTGATAAAAGTGAGTGTAATAAGTGTAGTAAATGTCGTTCTATCGATCATATAAGCATAATATAGCTAATAATATGAGTTAGATTGATAATAATAAGAGTAATGAGTATAGTAATTGTCGTTCTATCGATCATATAAGCATAATATGGCTAATAATATGAGTTAGATTGATAATAGTGAGTGTAATAAGTTTAGTAAATGTCGTTCTATCGATCATATAAGCATAATATAGCTAATAATATGAGTTACATTGATAATAATAAGAGTAATAAGTATAGTAATTGTCGTTCTATCGGTCATATAACCATAATATGGCTAATAATATGAGTTAGATTGATAATAATAGGAGTAATGAGTATAGTAATTGTCGTTCTATCGATCATATAAGCATAATATGGCTAATAATATGAGTTAGATTGATAATAGTGAGTGTAATAAGTATAGTAATTGTCGTTCTATCGATCATATAAGCAGAATATGGCTAATAATATGAGTTAGATTGATAATAGTAAGAGTAATGAGTATAGTAATTGTCGTACTATCGATCATATAAGCATAATATAGCTAATAATATGAGTTACATTGATAATAATAAGAGTAATAAGTATAGTAATTGTCGTTCTATCGGTCATATAACCATAATATGGCTAATAATATGAGTTAGATTGATAATAATAGGAGTAATGAGTATAGTAATTGTCGTTCTATCGATCATATAAGCATAATATGGCTAATAATATGAGTTAGATTGATAATAGTGAGTGTAATAAGTATAGTAATTGTCGTTCTATCGATCATATAAGCAGAATATGGCTAATAATATGAGTTAGATTGATAATAGTAAGAGTAATGAGTATAGTAATTGTCGTACTATCGATCATATAAGCATAATGTGGCTAATAATATGAGTTAGATTGATAATAATAAGAGTAATAAGTATAGTAATTGTCGTTCTATCGGTCATATAACCATAATATGGCTAATAATATGAGTTAGATTGATAATAATAGGAGTAATGAGTATAGTACTTGTCGTTCTATCGATCATATAAGCATAATATGGCTAATAATATGAGTTAGATTGATAATAATAACAGTAATGAGTATAGCAATTGTCGTACTATCGATCATATAAGCATAATGTGGCTAATAATATGAGTTAGATTGATAATAATAAGAGTAATGAGTCTAGTAATTGTCGTTCTATCGATCATATCTGCATAATATGGTTAATAATATTAGTTAGAATGATAACAGTGAGTGTAATAAGTTTAGTGATTGTCGTTCTATCGATAATATAAGCATAATATGGCTAATAATATGAGTGAGATTGATAAAAGTGAGTGTAATAAGTGTAGTAAATGTCGTTCTATCGATCATATAAGCATAATATAGCTAATAATATGAGTTAGATTGATAATAATAAGAGTAATGAGTATAGTAATTGTCGTTCTATCGATCATATAAGCATAATATGGCTAATAATATGAGTTAGATTGATAATAGTGAGTGTAATAAGTTTAGTAAATGTCGTTCTATCGATCATATAAGCATAATATAGCTAATAATATGAGTTACATTGATAATAATAAGAGTAATAAGTATAGTACTTGTCGTTCTATCGGTCATATAACCATAATATGGCTAATAATATGAGTTAGATTGATAATAATAGGAGTAATGAGTATAGTAATTGTCGTTCTATCGATCATATAAGCATAATATGGCTAATAATATGAGTTAGATTGATAATAGTGAGTGTAATAAGTATAGTAATTGTCGTTCTATCGATCATATAAGCAGAATATGGCTAATAATATGAGTTAGATTGATAATAGTAAGAGTAATTAGTATAGTAATTGTCGTACTATCGATCATATAAGCATAATGTGGCTAATAATATGAGTTAGATTGATAATAATAAGAGTAATAAGTATAGTAATTGTCGTTCTATCGGTCATATAACCATAATATGGCTAATAATATGAGTTAGATTGATAATAATAGGAGTAATGAGTATAGTACTTGTCGTTCTATCGATCATATCTGCATAATATGGTTAATAATATGAGTTAGATTGATAATAGTGTGTGTAATAAGTTTAGTAAATGTCGTTCTATCGATCATATAAGCATAATATGGCTAATAATATGAGTTAGATTGATAATAATAAGAGTAGTGAGTATAGTAATTGTCGTTCTATCGATCATATCTGCATAATATGGTTAATAATATGAGTTAGATTGGTAATAGTGAGTGTAATAAGTATAGTAATTGTCGTTCTATCGATCATATAAGCAGAATATGGCTAATAATATGAGTTAGATTGATAATAGTAAGAGTAATGAGTATAGTAATTGTCGTACTATCGATCATATAAGCATAATGTGGCTAATAATATGAGTTAGATTGATAATAATAAGAGTAATAAGTATAGTACTTGTCGTTCTATCGATCATATCTGCATAATATGGTTAATAATATGAGTTAGATTGATAATAGTGTGTGTAATAAGTATAGTAATTGTCGTTCTATCGATCATATAAGCATAATGTGGCTAATAATATGAGTTAGATTGATAATAACAAGAGTAATGAGTATAGTAATTGTCGTTCAATCGATCATATCTGCATTATATGGTTAATAATATGAGTTAGATTGATAAAAGTGAGTGTAATAAGTTTAGTAAATGTCGTTCTATCGATCATATAAGCATAATATAGCTAATAATATGAGTTAGATTGATAATAATAAGAGTAATGAGTATAGTAATTGTCGTTCTATCGATCATATAAGCATAGTATGGCTAATAATATGAGTTAGATTGATAATAATAACAGTAATGAGTCTAGTAATTGTCGTTCTATCGATCATATCTGCATAATATGGTTAATAATATGAGTTAGATTGATAATAATAACAGTAATGAGTATAGTAATTGTCGTCCTATCGATCATATAAGCATAATATGGCTAATAATATGAGTTAGATTGATAATAATAAGAGTAATGAGTATAGTAATTGTCGTTCTATCGATCATATCTGCACAATATGGTTAATAATATGAGTTAGATTGATAATAGTGAGTGTAATAAGTTTAGTAAATGTCGTTTTATCGATCATATAAGCATAATATAGCTAATAATATGAGTTACATTGATAATAATAAGAGTAATGAGTATAGTAATTGTCGTTCTATCGATCATATAAGCATAATATGACTAATAATATGAGTTAGATTGATAATAATAACAGTAATGAGTATAGTAATTGTCGTCCTATCGATCATATAAGCATAATATGGCTAATAATATGAGTTAGATTGATAATAATAAGAGTAATATGTATAGTAATTATCGTTCTATCGATCATATAAGCATAATATGCCTAATAATATGAGTTAGATTGATAATAGTAAGAGTAATGAGTATAGCAATTGTCGTACTATCGATCATATAAGCATAATGTGGCTAATAATATGAGTTAGATTGATAATAATAAGAGTAATGAGTATAGTAATTGTCGTTCTATCGATCATATCTGTATAATATGGTTAATAATATGAGTTACATTGATAATAGTGAGTGTAATAAGTTTAGTAAATGTCGTTCTATCGATCATATAAGCATAACATAGCTAATAATATGTTATATTGATAATAATAAGAGTAATAAGTATAGTAATTGTCGTTCTATCGATCTTATAAGCATAATATGGCTAATAATATGAGTTAGATTGATAATAATAACAGCAATGAGTATAGCAATTGCCGTCCTATCGATCATATAAGCATAATATGGCTAATAATATGAGTTAGATTGATAATAGTGAGTGTAATAAGTTTAGTAATTGTCGTTCTATCGATCATATAAGCAGAATATGGCTAATAATATGAGTTAGATTGATAATAATAACAGTAATGAGTGTAGTAATTGTCGTTCTATCGATCATATAAGCATAATATGGCTAATAATATGAGTTAGATTGATAATAGCGAGTGTAATAAGTATAGTAATTGTCGTTCTATCGATCATATAAGCATAATATAGCTAATAATATGTTATATTGATAATAATAAGAGTAATAAGTATAGTAATTGTCGTTCTATCGATCTTATAAGCATAATATGGCTAATAATATGAGTTAGATTGATAATAATAACAGCAATGAGTATAGCAATTGCTGTCCTATCGATCATATAAGCATATTATGGCTAATAATATGAGTTAGATTGATAATAATAAGGGTAATATGTATAGTAATTATCGTTCTATCGATCATATAAGCATAATATGGCTAATAATATGAGTTAGATTGATAATAATAACAGTAATGAGTATAGTAATTGTCGTCCTATCGATCATATAAGCATAATAAGGCTAATAATATGAGTTAGATTGATAATAATAAGAGTAGTATGTATAGTAATTATCGTTCTATCGATCATATAAGCATAATATGGCTAATAATATGAGTTAGATTGATAATAATAACAGTAATGAGTATAGTAATTGTCGTCCTATCGATCATATAAGCAGAATATGGCTAATAATATGAGTTAGATTGATAATAGTAAGAGTAATGAGTATAGCAATTGTCGTACTATCGATCATATAAGCATAATGTGGCTAATAATATGAGTTAGATTGATAATAATAAGAGTAATGAGTCTAGTAATTGTCGTTCTATCGATCATATCTGCATAATATGGTTAATAATATTAGTTAGAATGATAACAGTGAGTGTAATAAGTTTAGTGATTGTCGTTCTATCGATAATATAAGCATAATATGGCTAATAATATGAGTTAGATTGATAATAGTGAGTGTAATAGGTATAGTAATTGTCGTTCTATCGATCATATAAGCAGAATATGGCTAATAATATGAGTTAGATTGATAATAGTAAGAGTAATGAGTATAGTAATTGTCGTACTATCGATCATATAAGCATAATATAGCTAATAATATGAGTTACATTGATAATAATAAGAGTAATAAGTATAGTAATTGTCGTTCTATCGGTCATATAACCATAATATGGCTAATAATATGAGTTAGATTGATAATAATAGGAGTAATGAGTATAGTAATTGTCGTTCTATCGATCATATAAGCATAATATGGCTAATAATATGAGTTAGATTGATAATAGTGAGTGTAATAAGTATAGTAATTGTCGTTCTATCGATCATATAAGCAGAATATGGCTAATAATATGAGTTAGATTGATAATAGTAAGAGTAATGAGTATAGTAATTGTCGTACTATCGATCATATAAGCATAATGTGGCTAATAATATGAGTTAGATTGATAATAATAAGAGTAATAAGTATAGTAATTGTCGTTCTATCGGTCATATAACCATAATATGGCTAATAATATGAGTTAGATTGATAATAATAGGAGTAATGAGTATAGTACTTGTCGTTCTATCGATCATATAAGCATAATATGGCTAATAATATGAGTTAGATTGATAATAATAACAGTAATGAGTATAGTAATTGTCGTCCTATCGATCATATAAGCAGAATATGGCTAATAATATGAGTTAGATTGATAATAGTAAGAGTAATGAGTATAGCAATTGTCGTACTATCGATCATATAAGCATAATGTGGCTAATAATATGAGTTAGATTGATAATAATAAGAGTAATGAGTCTAGTAATTGTCGTTCTATCGATCATATCTGCATAATATGGTTAATAATATTAGTTAGAATGATAACAGTGAGTGTAATAAGTTTAGTGATTGTCGTTCTATCGATAATATAAGCATAATATGGCTAATAATATGAGTGAGATTGATAAAAGTGAGTGTAATAAGTGTAGTAAATGTCGTTCTATCGATCATATAAGCATAATATAGCTAATAATATGAGTTAGATTGATAATAATAAGAGTAATGAGTATAGTAATTGTCGTTCTATCGATCATATAAGCATAATATGGCTAATAATATGAGTTAGATTGATAATAGTGAGTGTAATAAGTTTAGTAAATGTCGTTCTATCGATCATATAAGCATAATATAGCTAATAATATGAGTTACATTGATAATAATAAGAGTAATAAGTATAGTAATTGTCGTTCTATCGGTCATATAACCATAATATGGCTAATAATATGAGTTAGATTGATAATAATAGGAGTAATGAGTATAGTAATTGTCGTTCTATCGATCATATAAGCATAATATGGCTAATAATATGAGTTAGATTGATAATAGTGAGTGTAATAAGTATAGTAATTGTCGTTCTATCGATCATATAAGCAGAATATGGCTAATAATATGAGTTAGATTGATAATAGTAAGAGTAATGAGTATAGTAATTGTCGTACTATCGATCATATAAGCATAATATAGCTAATAATATGAGTTAGATTGATAATAATAAGAGTAATGAGTATAGTAATTGTCGTTCTATCGATCATATAAGCAGAATATGGCTAATAATATGAGTTAGATTGATAATAGTAAGAGTAATTAGTATAGTAATTGTCGTACTATCGATCATATAAGCATAATGTGGCTAATAATATGAGTTAGATTGATAATAATAAGAGTAATAAGTATAGTAATTGTCGTTCTATCGGTCATATAACCATAATATGGCTAATAATATGAGTTAGATTGATAATAATAGGAGTAATGAGTATAGTACTTGTCGTTCTATCGATCATATCTGCATAATATGGTTAATAATATGAGTTAGATTGATAATAGTGTGTGTAATAAGTTTAGTAAATGTCGTTCTATCGATCATATAAGCATAATATGGCTAATAATATGAGTTAGATTGATAATAATAAGAGTAGTGAGTATAGTAATTGTCGTTCTATCGATCATATCTGCATAATATGGCTAATAATATGAGTTAGATTGGTAATAGTGAGTGTAATAAGTATAGTAATTGTCGTTCTATCGATCATATAAGCAGAATATGGCTAATAATATGAGTTAGATTGATAATAGTAAGAGTAATGAGTATAGTAATTGTCGTACTATCGATCATATAAGCATAATGTGGCTAATAATATGAGTTAGATTGATAATAATAAGAGTAATAAGTATAGTAATTGTCGTTCTATCGGTCATATAACCATAATATGGCTAATAATATGAGTTAGATTGATAATAATAGGAGTAATGAGTATAGTAATTGTCGCTCTATCGATCATATCTGCATAATATGGTTAATAATATGAGTTAGATTGATAATAGTGTGTGTAATAAGTATAGTAATTGTCGTTCTATCGATCATATAAGCATAATGTGGCTAATAATATGAGTTAGATTGATAATAACAAGAGTAATGAGTATAGTAATTGTCGTTCAATCGATCATATCTGCATTATATGGTTAATAATATGAGTTAGATTGATAAAAGTGAGTGTAATAAGTTTAGTAAATGTCGTTCTATCGATCATATAAGCATAATATAGCTAATAATATGAGTTAGATTGATAATAATAAGAGTAATGAGTATAGTAATTGTCGTTCTATCGATCATATAAGCATAGTATGGCTAATAATATGAGTTAGATTGATAATAATAACAGTAATGAGTCTAGTAATTGTCGTTCTATCGATCATATCTGCATAATATGGTTAATAATATGAGTTAGATTGATAATAATAAGAGTAATGAGTATAGTAATTGTCGTTCTATCGATCATATCTGCATAATATGGTTAATAATATGAGTTACATTGATAATAGTGAGTGTAATAAGTTTAGTAAATGTCGTTCTATCGATCATATAAGCATAATATAGCTAATAATATGAGTTACATTGATAATAATAAGAGTAATAAGTATAGTAATTGTCGTTCTATCGATCATATAAGCATAATATGGCTAATAATATGAGTTAGATTGATAATAATAACAGTAATGAGTATAGTAATTGTCGTCCTATCGATCATATAAGCATAATATGGCTAATAATATGAGTTAGATTGATAATAATAAGAGTAATGAGTATAGTAATTGTCGTTCTATCGATCATATCTGCATAATATGGTTAATAATATGAGTTAGATTGATAATAGTGAGTGTAATAAGTTTAGTAAATGTCGTTTTATCGATCATATAAGCATAATATAGCTAATAATATGAGTTACATTGATAATAATAAGAGTAATGAGTATAGTAATTGTCGTTCTATCGATCATATAAGCATAATATGACTAATAATATGAGTTAGATTGATAATAATAACAGTAATGAGTATAGTAATTGTCGTCCTATCGATCATATAAGCATAATATGGCTAATAATATGAGTTAGATTGATAATAATAAGAGTAATATGTATAGTAATTATCGTTCTATCGATCATATAAGCATAATATGCCTAATAATATGAGTTAGATTGATAATAGTAAGAGTAATGAGTATAGCAATTATCGTACTATCGATCATATAAGCATAATGTGGCTAATAATATGAGTTAGATTGATAATAATAAGAGTAATGAGTATAGTAATTGTCGTTCTATCGATCATATCTGTATAATATGGTTAATAATATGAGTTACATTGATAATAGTGAGTGTAATAAGTTTAGTAAATGTCGTTCTATCGATCATATAAGCATAACATAGCTAATAATATGTTATATTGATAATAATAAGAGTAATAAGTATAGTAATTGTCGTTCTATCGATCTTATAAGCATAATATGGCTAATAATATGAGTTAGATTGATAATAATAACAGCAATGAGTATAGCAATTGCCGTCCTATCGATCATATAAGCATAATATGGCTAATAATATGAGTTAGATTGATAATAGTGAGTGTAATAAGTTTAGTAATTGTCGTTCTATCGATCATATAAGCAGAATATGGCTAATAATATGAGTTAGATTGATAATAATAACAGTAATGAGTGTAGTAATTGTCGTTCTATCGATCATATAAGCATAATATGGCTAATAATATGAGTTAGATTGATAATAGCGAGTGTAATAAGTATAGTAATTGTCGTTCTATCGATCATATAAGCATAATATAGCTAATAATATGTTATATTGATAATAATAAGAGTAATAAGTATAGTAATTGTCGTTCTATCGATCTTATAAGCATAATATGGCTAATAATATGAGTTAGATTGATAATAATAACAGCAATGAGTATAGCAATTGCTGTCCTATCGATCATATAAGCATATTATGGCTAATAATATGAGTTAGATTGATAATAATAAGGGTAATATGTATAGTAATTATCGTTCTATCGATCATATAAGCATAATATGGCTAATAATATGAGTTAGATTGATAATAATAACAGTAATGAGTATAGTAATTGTCGTCCTATCGATCATATAAGCATAATAAGGCTAATAATATGAGTTAGATTGATAATAATAAGAGTAGTATGTATAGTAATTATCGTTCTATCGATCATATAAGCATAATATGGCTAATAATATGAGTTAGATTGATAATAATAACAGTAATGAGTATAGTAATTGTCGTCCTATCGATCATATAAGCAGAATATGGCTAATAATATGAGTTAGATTGATAATAGTAAGAGTAATGAGTATAGCAATTGTCGTACTATCGATCATATAAGCATAATGTGGCTAATAATATGAGTTAGATTGATAATAATAAGAGTAATGAGTCTAGTAATTGTCGTTCTATCGATCATATCTGCATAATATGGTTAATAATATTAGTTAGAATGATAACAGTGAGTGTAATAAGTTTAGTGATTGTCGTTCTATCGATAATATAAGCATAATATGGCTAATAATATGAGTTAGATTGATAATAGTGAGTGTAATAGGTATAGTAATTGTCGTTCTATCGATCATATAAGCAGAATATGGCTAATAATATGAGTTAGATTGATAATAGTAAGAGTAATGAGTATAGTAATTGTCGTACTATCGATCATATAAGCATAATATAGCTAATAATATGAGTTACATTGATAATAATAAGAGTAATAAGTATAGTAATTGTCGTTCTATCGGTCATATAACCATAATATGGCTAATAATATGAGTTAGATTGATAATAATAGGAGTAATGAGTATAGTAATTGTCGTTCTATCGATCATATAAGCATAATATGGCTAATAATATGAGTTAGATTGATAATAGTGAGTGTAATAAGTATAGTAATTGTCGTTCTATCGATCATATAAGCAGAATATGGCTAATAATATGAGTTAGATTGATAATAGTAAGAGTAATGAGTATAGTAATTGTCGTACTATCGATCATATAAGCATAATGTGGCTAATAATATGAGTTAGATTGATAATAATAAGAGTAATAAGTATAGTAATTGTCGTTCTATCGGTCATATAACCATAATATGGCTAATAATATGAGTTAGATTGATAATAATAGGAGTAATGAGTATAGTACTTGTCGTTCTATCGATCATATAAGCATAATATGGCTAATAATATGAGTTAGATTGATAATAATAACAGTAATGAGTATAGTAATTGTCGTCCTATCGATCATATAAGCAGAATATGGCTAATAATATGAGTTAGATTGATAATAGTAAGAGTAATGAGTATAGCAATTGTCGTACTATCGATCATATAAGCATAATGTGGCTAATAATATGAGTTAGATTGATAATAATAAGAGTAATGAGTCTAGTAATTGTCGTTCTATCGATCATATCTGCATAATATGGTTAATAATATTAGTTAGAATGATAACAGTGAGTGTAATAAGTTTAGTGATTGTCGTTCTATCGATAATATAAGCATAATATGGCTAATAATATGAGTGAGATTGATAAAAGTGAGTGTAATAAGTGTAGTAAATGTCGTTCTATCGATCATATAAGCATAATATAGCTAATAATATGAGTTAGATTGATAATAATAAGAGTAATGAGTATAGTAATTGTCGTTCTATCGATCATATAAGCATAATATGGCTAATAATATGAGTTAGATTGATAATAGTGAGTGTAATAAGTTTAGTAAATGTCGTTCTATCGATCATATAAGCATAATATAGCTAATAATATGAGTTACATTGATAATAATAAGAGTAATAAGTATAGTAATTGTCGTTCTATCGGTCATATAACCATAATATGGCTAATAATATGAGTTAGATTGATAATAATAGGAGTAATGAGTATAGTAATTGTCGTTCTATCGATCATATAAGCATAATATGGCTAATAATATGAGTTAGATTGATAATAGTGAGTGTAATAAGTATAGTAATTGTCGTTCTATCGATCATATAAGCAGAATATGGCTAATAATATGAGTTAGATTGATAATAGTAAGAGTAATGAGTATAGTAATTGTCGTACTATCGATCATATAAGCATAATATAGCTAATAATATGAGTTAGATTGATAATAATAAGAGTAATGAGTATAGTAATTGTCGTTCTATCGATCATATAAGCAGAATATGGCTAATAATATGAGTTAGATTGATAATAGTAAGAGTAATTAGTATAGTAATTGTCGTACTATCGATCATATAAGCATAATGTGGCTAATAATATGAGTTAGATTGATAATAATAAGAGTAATAAGTATAGTAATTGTCGTTCTATCGGTCATATAACCATAATATGGCTAATAATATGAGTTAGATTGATAATAATAGGAGTAATGAGTATAGTACTTGTCGTTCTATCGATCATATCTGCATAATATGGTTAATAATATGAGTTAGATTGATAATAGTGTGTGTAATAAGTTTAGTAAATGTCGTTCTATCGATCATATAAGCATAATATGGCTAATAATATGAGTTAGATTGATAATAATAAGAGTAGTGAGTATAGTAATTGTCGTTCTATCGATCATATCTGCATAATATGGTTAATAATATGAGTTAGATTGGTAATAGTGAGTGTAATAAGTATAGTAATTGTCGTTCTATCGATCATATAAGCAGAATATGGCTAATAATATGAGTTAGATTGATAATAGTAAGAGTAATGAGTATAGTAATTGTCGTACTATCGATCATATAAGCATAATGTGGCTAATAATATGAGTTAGATTGATAATAATAAGAGTAATAAGTATAGTAATTGTCGTTCTATCGGTCATATAACCATAATATGGCTAATAATATGAGTTAGATTGATAATAATAGGAGTAATGAGTATAGTAATTGTCGTTCTATCGATCATATCTGCATAATATGGTTAATAATATGAGTTAGATTGATAATAGTGTGTGTAATAAGTATAGTAATTGTCGTTCTATCGATCATATAAGCATAATGTGGCTAATAATATGAGTTAGATTGATAATAACAAGAGTAATGAGTATAGTAATTGTCGTTCAATCGATCATATCTGCATTATATGGTTAATAATATGAGTTAGATTGATAAAAGTGAGTGTAATAAGTTTAGTAAATGTCGTTCTATCGATCATATAAGCATAATATAGCTAATAATATGAGTTAGATTGATAATAATAAGAGTAATGAGTATAGTAATTGTCGTTCTATCGATCATATAAGCATAGTATGGCTAATAATATGAGTTAGATTGATAATAATAACAGTAATGAGTCTAGTAATTGTCGTTCTATCGATCATATCTGCATAATATGGTTAATAATATGAGTTAGATTGATAATAATAAGAGTAATGAGTATAGTAATTGTCGTTCTATCGATCATATCTGCATAATATGGTTAATAATATGAGTTACATTGATAATAGTGAGTGTAATAAGTTTAGTAAATGTCGTTCTATCGATCATATAAGCATAATATAGCTAATAATATGAGTTACATTGATAATAATAAGAGTAATAAGTATAGTAATTGTCGTTCTATCGATCATATAAGCATAATATGGCTAATAATATGAGTTAGATTGATAATAATAACAGTAATGAGTATAGTAATTGTCGTCCTATCGATCATATAAGCATAATATGGCTAATAATATGAGTTAGATTGATAATAATAAGAGTAATGAGTATAGTAATTGTCGTTCTATCGATCATATCTGCATAATATGGTTAATAATATGAGTTAGATTGATAATAGTGAGTGTAATAAGTTTAGTAAATGTCGTTTTATCGATCATATAAGCATAATATAGCTAATAATATGAGTTACATTGATAATAATAAGAGTAATGAGTATAGTAATTGTCGTTCTATCGATCATATAAGCATAATATGACTAATAATATGAGTTAGATTGATAATAATAACAGTAATGAGTATAGTAATTGTCGTCCTATCGATCATATAAGCATAATATGGCTAATAATATGAGTTAGATTGATAATAATAAGAGTAATATGTATAGTAATTATCGTTCTATCGATCATATAAGCATAATATGCCTAATAATATGAGTTAGATTGATAATAGTAAGAGTAATGAGTATAGCAATTGTCGTACTATCGATCATATAAGCATAATGTGGCTAATAATATGAGTTAGATTGATAATAATAAGAGTAATGAGTATAGTAATTGTCGTTCTATCGATCATATCTGTATAATATGGTTAATAATATGAGTTACATTGATAATAGTGAGTGTAATAAGTTTAGTAAATGTCGTTCTATCGATCATATAAGCATAACATAGCTAATAATATGTTATATTGATAATAATAAGAGTAATAAGTATAGTAATTGTCGTTCTATCGATCTTATAAGCATAATATGGCTAATAATATGAGTTAGATTGATAATAATAACAGCAATGAGTATAGCAATTGCCGTCCTATCGATCATATAAGCATAATATGGCTAATAATATGAGTTAGATTGATAATAGTGAGTGTAATAAGTTTAGTAATTGTCGTTCTATCGATCATATAAGCAGAATATGGCTAATAATATGAGTTAGATTGATAATAATAACAGTAATGAGTGTAGTAATTGTCGTTCTATCGATCATATAAGCATAATATGGCTAATAATATGAGTTAGATTGATAATAGCGAGTGTAATAAGTATAGTAATTGTCGTTCTATCGATCATATAAGCATAATATAGCTAATAATATGTTATATTGATAATAATAAGAGTAATAAGTATAGTAATTGTCGTTCTATCGATCTTATAAGCATAATATGGCTAATAATATGAGTTAGATTGATAATAATAACAGCAATGAGTATAGCAATTGCTGTCCTATCGATCATATAAGCATATTATGGCTAATAATATGAGTTACATTGATAATAATAAGGGTAATATGTATAGTAATTATCGTTCTATCGATCATATAAGCATAATATGGCTAATAATATGAGTTAGATTGATAATAGTAAGAGTAATGAGTATAGTAATTGTCGTACTATCGATCATATAAGCATAATATAGCTAATAATATGAGTTACATTGATAATAATAAGAGTAATAAGTATAGTAATTGTCGTTCTATCGATCATATAAGCATAATGTGGCTAATAATATGAGTTAGATTGATAATAATAAGAGTAATGAGTCTAGTAATTGTCGTTCTATCGATCATATCTGCATAATATGGTTAATAATATTAGTTAGAATGATAACAGTGAGTGTAATAAGTTTAGTGATTGTCGTTCTATCGATAATATAAGCATAATATGGCTAATAATATGAGTTAGATTGATAATAGTGAGTGTAATAAGTTTAGTAAATGTCGTTCTATCGATCATATAAGCATAATATAGCTAATAATATGAGTTACATTGATAATAATAAGAGTAATAAGTATAGTAATTGTCGTTCTATCGATCATATAAGCATAATGTGGCTAATAATATGAGTTAGATTGATAATAATAAGAGTAATGAGTCTAGTAATTGTCGTTCTATCGATCATATCTGCATAATATGGTTAATAATATTAGTTAGAATGATAACAGTGAGTGTAATAAGTTTAGTGATTGTCGTTCTATCGATAATATAAGCATAATATGGCTAATAATATGAGTTAGATTGATAATAGTGAGTGTAATAAGTATAGTAATTGTCGTTCTATCGATCATATAAGCAGAATATGGCTAATAATATGAGTTAGATTGATAATAGTAAGAGTAATGAGTATAGTAATTGTCGTACTATCGATCATATAAGCATAATATAGCTAATAATATGAGTTACATTGATAATAATAAGAGTAATAAGTATAGTAATTGTCGTTCTATCGGTCATATAACCATAATATGGCTAATAATATGAGTTAGATTGATAATAATAGGAGTAATGAGTATAGTAATTGTCGTTCTATCGATCATATAAGCATAATATGGCTAATAATATGAGTTAGATTGATAATAGTGAGTGTAATAAGTATAGTAATTGTCGTTCTATCGATCATATAAGCAGAATATGGCTAATAATATGAGTTAGATTGATAATAGTAAGAGTAATGAGTATAGTAATTGTCGTACTATCGATCATATAAGCATAATGTGGCTAATAATATGAGTTAGATTGATAATAATAAGAGTAATAAGTATAGTAATTGTCGTTCTATCGGTCATATAACCATAATATGGCTAATAATATGAGTTAGATTGATAATAATAGGAGTAATGAGTATAGTACTTGTCGTTCTATCGATCATATAAGCATAATATGGCTAATAATATGAGTTAGATTGATAATAATAACAGTAATGAGTATAGTAATTGTCGTCCTATCGATCATATAAGCAGAATATGGCTAATAATATGAGTTAGATTGATAATAGTAAGAGTAATGAGTATAGCAATTGTCGTACTATCGATCATATAAGCATAATGTGGCTAATAATATGAGTTAGATTGATAATAATAAGAGTAATGAGTCTAGTAATTGTCGTTCTATCGATCATATCTGCATAATATGGTTAATAATATTAGTTAGAATGATAACAGTGAGTGTAATAAGTTTAGTGATTGTCGTTCTATCGATAATATAAGCATAATATGGCTAATAATATGAGTGAGATTGATAAAAGTGAGTGTAATAAGTGTAGTAAATGTCGTTCTATCGATCATATAAGCATAATATAGCTAATAATATGAGTTAGATTGATAATAATAAGAGTAATGAGTATAGTAATTGTCGTTCTATCGATCATATAAGCATAATATGGCTAATAATATGAGTTAGATTGATAATAGTGAGTGTAATAAGTTTAGTAAATGTCGTTCTATCGATCATATAAGCATAATATAGCTAATAATATGAGTTACATTGATAATAATAAGAGTAATAAGTATAGTAATTGTCGTTCTATCGGTCATATAACCATAATATGGCTAATAATATGAGTTAGATTGATAATAATAGGAGTAATGAGTATAGTAATTGTCGTTCTATCGATCATATAAGCATAATATGGCTAATAATATGAGTTAGATTGATAATAGTGAGTGTAATAAGTATAGTAATTGTCGTTCTATCGATCATATAAGCAGAATATGGCTAATAATATGAGTTAGATTGATAATAGTAAGAGTAATGAGTATAGTAATTGTCGTACTATCGATCATATAAGCATAATATAGCTAATAATATGAGTTACATTGATAATAATAAGAGTAATAAGTATAGTAATTGTCGTTCTATCGGTCATATAACCATAATATGGCTAATAATATGAGTTAGATTGATAATAATAGGAGTAATGAGTATAGTAATTGTCGTTCTATCGATCATATAAGCATAATATGGCTAATAATATGAGTTAGATTGATAATAGTGAGTGTAATAAGTATAGTAATTGTCGTTCTATCGATCATATAAGCAGAATATGGCTAATAATATGAGTTAGATTGATAATAGTAAGAGTAATGAGTATAGTAATTGTCGTACTATCGATCATATAAGCATAATGTGGCTAATAATATGAGTTAGATTGATAATAATAAGAGTAATAAGTATAGTAATTGTCGTTCTATCGGTCATATAACCATAATATGGCTAATAATATGAGTTAGATTGATAATAATAGGAGTAATGAGTATAGTACTTGTCGTTCTATCGATCATATAAGCATAATATGGCTAATAATATGAGTTAGATTGATAATAATAACAGTAATGAGTATAGCAATTGTCGTACTATCGATCATATAAGCATAATGTGGCTAATAATATGAGTTAGATTGATAATAATAAGAGTAATGAGTCTAGTAATTGTCGTTCTATCGATCATATCTGCATAATATGGTTAATAATATTAGTTAGAATGATAACAGTGAGTGTAATAAGTTTAGTGATTGTCGTTCTATCGATAATATAAGCATAATATGGCTAATAATATGAGTGAGATTGATAAAAGTGAGTGTAATAAGTGTAGTAAATGTCGTTCTATCGATCATATAAGCATAATATAGCTAATAATATGAGTTAGATTGATAATAATAAGAGTAATGAGTATAGTAATTGTCGTTCTATCGATCATATAAGCATAATATGGCTAATAATATGAGTTAGATTGATAATAGTGAGTGTAATAAGTTTAGTAAATGTCGTTCTATCGATCATATAAGCATAATATAGCTAATAATATGAGTTACATTGATAATAATAAGAGTAATAAGTATAGTAATTGTCGTTCTATCGGTCATATAACCATAATATGGCTAATAATATGAGTTAGATTGATAATAATAGGAGTAATGAGTATAGTAATTGTCGTTCTATCGATCATATAAGCATAATATGGCTAATAATATGAGTTAGATTGATAATAGTGAGTGTAATAAGTATAGTAATTGTCGTTCTATCGATCATATAAGCAGAATATGGCTAATAATATGAGTTAGATTGATAATAGTAAGAGTAATGAGTATAGTAATTGTCGTACTATCGATCATATAAGCATAATGTGGCTAATAATATGAGTTAGATTGATAATAATAAGAGTAATAAGTATAGTAATTGTCGTTCTATCGGTCATATAACCATAATATGGCTAATAATATGAGTTAGATTGATAATAATAGGAGTAATGAGTATAGTACTTGTCGTTCTATCGATCATATAAGCATAATATGGCTAATAATATGAGTTAGATTGATAATAATAACAGTAATGAGTATAGTAATTGTCGTCCTATCGATCATATAAGCAGAATATGGCTAATAATATGAGTTAGATTGATAATAGTAAGAGTAATGAGTATAGCAATTGTCGTACTATCGATCATATAAGCATAATGTGGCTAATAATATGAGTTAGATTGATAATAATAAGAGTAATGAGTCTAGTAATTGTCGTTCTATCGATCATATCTGCATAATATGGTTAATAATATTAGTTAGAATGATAACAGTGAGTGTAATAAGTTTAGTGATTGTCGTTCTATCGATAATATAAGCATAATATGGCTAATAATATGAGTGAGATTGATAAAAGTGAGTGTAATAAGTGTAGTAAATGTCGTTCTATCGATCATATAAGCATAATATAGCTAATAATATGAGTTAGATTGATAATAATAAGAGTAATGAGTATAGTAATTGTCGTTCTATCGATCATATAAGCATAATATGGCTAATAATATGAGTTAGATTGATAATAGTGAGTGTAATAAGTTTAGTAAATGTCGTTCTATCGATCATATAAGCATAATATAGCTAATAATATGAGTTACATTGATAATAATAAGAGTAATAAGTATAGTAATTGTCGTTCTATCGGTCATATAACCATAATATGGCTAATAATATGAGTTAGATTGATAATAATAGGAGTAATGAGTATAGTAATTGTCGTTCTATCGATCATATAAGCATAATATGGCTAATAATATGAGTTAGATTGATAATAGTGAGTGTAATAAGTATAGTAATTGTCGTTCTATCGATCATATAAGCAGAATATGGCTAATAATATGAGTTAGATTGATAATAGTAAGAGTAATGAGTATAGTAATTGTCGTACTATCGATCATATAAGCATAATGTGGCTAATAATATGAGTTAGATTGATAATAATAAGAGTAATAAGTATAGTAATTGTCGTTCTATCGGTCATATAACCATAATATGGCTAATAATATGAGTTAGATTGATAATAATAGGAGTAATGAGTATAGTACCTGTCGTTCTATCGATCATATCTGCATAATATGGTTAATAATATGAGTTAGATTGATAATAGTGTGTGTAATAAGTTTAGTAAATGTCGTTCTATCGATCATATAAGCATAATATGGCTAATAATATGAGTTAGATTGATAATAATAAGAGTAGTGAGTATAGTAATTGTCGTTCTATCGATCATATCTGCATAATATGGTTAATAATATGAGTTAGATTGGTAATAGTGAGTGTAATAAGTATAGTAATTGTCGTTCTATCGGTCATATGAGCATAATATGGCTAATAATATGAGTTAGATTGATAATAATAAGAGTAATAAGTATAGTAATTGTCGTTCTATCGATCATATAAGCATAATATGGCTAATAATATGAGTTAGATTGATAATAGTGAGTGTAATAAGTATAGTAATTGTCGTTCTATCGATCATATAAGCAGAATATGGCTAATAATATGAGTTAGATTGATAATAGTAAGAGTAATGAGTATAGTAATTGTCGTACTATCGATCATATAAGCATAATGTGGCTAATAATATGAGTTAGATTGATAATAATAAGAGTAATAAGTATAGTAATTGTCATTCTATCGGTCATATAACCATAATATGGCTAATAATATGAGTTAGATTGATAATAATAGGAGTAATGAGTATAGTAATTGTCGTTCTATCGATCATATAAGCATAATATGACTAATAATATGAGTTAGATTGATAATAATAACAGTAATGAGTATAGTAATTGTCGTCCTATCGATCATATAAGCATAATATGGCTAATAATATGAGTTAGATTGATAATAATAAGAGTAATATGTATAGTAATTATCGTTCTATCGATCATATAAGCATAATATGCCTAATAATATGAGTTAGATTGATAATAGTAAGAGTAATGAGTATAGCAATTGTCGTACTATCGATCATATAAGCATAATGTGGCTAATAATATGAGTTAGATTGATAATAATAAGAGTAATGAGTATAGTAATTGTCGTTCTATCGATCATATCTGTATAATATGGTTAATAATATGAGTTACATTGATAATAGTGAGTGTAATAAGTTTAGTAAATGTCGTTCTATCGATCATATAAGCATAACATAGCTAATAATATGTTATATTGATAATAATAAGAGTAATAAGTATAGTAATTGTCGTTCTATCGATCTTATAAGCATAATATGGCTAATAATATGAGTTAGATTGATAATAATAACAGCAATGAGTATAGCAATTGCCGTCCTATCGATCATATAAGCATAATATGGCTAATAATATGAGTTAGATTGATAATAGTGAGTGTAATAAGTTTAGTAATTGTCGTTCTATCGATCATATAAGCAGAATATGGCTAATAATATGAGTTAGATTGATAATAATAACAGTAATGAGTGTAGTAATTGTCGTTCTATCGATCATATAAGCATAATATGGCTAATAATATGAGTTAGATTGATAATAGCGAGTGTAATAAGTATAGTAATTGTCGTTCTATCGATCATATAAGCATAATATAGCTAATAATATGTTATATTGATAATAATAAGAGTAATAAGTATAGTAATTGTTGTTCTATCGATCTTATAAGCATAATATGGCTAATAATATGAGTTAGATTGATAATAATAACAGCAATGAGTATAGCAATTGCTGTCCTATCGATCATATAAGCATATTATGGCTAATAATATGAGTTAGATTGATAATAATAAGGGTAATATGTATAGTAATTATCGTTCTATCGATCATATAAGCATAATATGGCTAATAATATGAGTTAGATTGATAATAATAACAGTAATGAGTATAGTAATTGTCGTCCTATCGATCATATAAGCATAATAAGGCTAATAATATGAGTTAGATTGATAATAATAAGAGTAGTATGTATAGTAATTATCGTTCTATCGATCATATAAGCATAATATGGCTAATAATATGAGTTAGATTGATAATAATAACAGTAATGAGTATAGTAATTGTCGTCCTATCGATCATATAAGCAGAATATGGCTAATAATATGAGTTAGATTGATAATAGTAAGAGTAATGAGTATAGCAATTGTCGTACTATCGATCATATAAGCATAATGTGGCTAATAATATGAGTTAGATTGATAATAATAAGAGTAATGAGTCTAGTAATTGTCGTTCTATCGATCATATCTGCATAATATGGTTAATAATATTAGTTAGAATGATAACAGTGAGTGTAATAAGTTTAGTGATTGTCGTTCTATCGATAATATAAGCATAATATGGCTAATAATATGAGTTAGATTGATAATAGTGAGTGTAATAAGTATAGTAATTGTCGTTCTATCGATCATATAAGCAGAATATGGCTAATAATATGAGTTAGATTGATAATAGTAAGAGTAATGAGTATAGTAATTGTCGTACTATCGATCATATAAGCATAATATAGCTAATAATATGAGTTACATTGATAATAATAAGAGTAATAAGTATAGTAATTGTCGTTCTATCGGTCATATAACCATAATATGGCTAATAATATGAGTTAGATTGATAATAATAGGAGTAATGAGTATAGTAATTGTCGTTCTATCGATCATATAAGCATAATATGGCTAATAATATGAGTTAGATTGATAATAGTGAGTGTAATAAGTATAGTAATTGTCGTTCTATCGATCATATAAGCAGAATATGGCTAATAATATGAGTTAGATTGATAATAGTAAGAGTAATGAGTATAGTAATTGTCGTACTATCGATCATATAAGCATAATGTGGCTAATAATATGAGTTAGATTGATAATAATAAGAGTAATAAGTATAGTAATTGTCGTTCTATCGGTCATATAACCATAATATGGCTAATAATATGAGTTAGATTGATAATAATAGGAGTAATGAGTATAGTACTTGTCGTTCTATCGATCATATAAGCATAATATGGCTAATAATATGAGTTAGATTGATAATAATAACAGTAATGAGTATAGTAATTGTCGTCCTATCGATCATATAAGCAGAATATGGCTAATAATATGAGTTAGATTGATAATAGTAAGAGTAATGAGTATAGCAATTGTCGTACTATCGATCATATAAGCATAATGTGGCTAATAATATGAGTTAGATTGATAATAATAAGAGTAATGAGTCTAGTAATTGTCGTTCTATCGATCATATCTGCATAATATGGTTAATAATATTAGTTAGAATGATAACAGTGAGTGTAATAAGTTTAGTGATTGTCGTTCTATCGATAATATAAGCATAATATGGCTAATAATATGAGTGAGATTGATAAAAGTGAGTGTAATAAGTGTAGTAAATGTCGTTCTATCGATCATATAAGCATAATATAGCTAATAATATGAGTTAGATTGATAATAATAAGAGTAATGAGTATAGTAATTGTCGTTCTATCGATCATATAAGCATAATATGGCTAATAATATGAGTTAGATTGATAATAGTGAGTGTAATAAGTTTAGTAAATGTCGTTCTATCGATCATATAAGCATAATATAGCTAATAATATGAGTTACATTGATAATAATAAGAGTAATAAGTATAGTAATTGTCGTTCTATCGGTCATATAACCATAATATGGCTAATAATATGAGTTAGATTGATAATAATAGGAGTAATGAGTATAGTAATTGTCGTTCTATCGATCATATAAGCATAATATGGCTAATAATATGAGTTAGATTGATAATAGTGAGTGTAATAAGTATAGTAATTGTCGTTCTATCGATCATATAAGCAGAATATGGCTAATAATATGAGTTAGATTGATAATAGTAAGAGTAATGAGTATAGTAATTGTCGTACTATCGATCATATAAGCATAATGTGGCTAATAATATGAGTTAGATTGATAATAATAAGAGTAATAAGTATAGTAATTGTCGTTCTATCGGTCATATAACCATAATATGGCTAATAATATGAGTTAGATTGATAATAATAGGAGTAATGAGTATAGTACTTGTCGTTCTATCGATCATATCTGCATAATATGGTTAATAATATGAGTTAGATTGATAATAGTGTGTGTAATAAGTTTAGTAAATGTCGTTCTATCGATCATATAAGCATAATATGGCTAATAATATGAGTTAGATTGATAATAATAAGAGTAGTGAGTATAGTAATTGTCGTTCTATCGATCATATCTGCATAATATGGTTAATAATATGAGTTAGATTGGTAATAGTGAGTGTAATAAGTATAGTAATTGTCGTTCTATCGGTCATATGAGCATAATATGGCTAATAATATGAGTTAGATTGATAATAATAAGAGTAATAAGTATAGTAATTGTCGTTCTATCGATCATATAAGCATAATATGGCTAATAATATGAGTTAGATTGATAATAGTGAGTGTAATAAGTATAGTAATTGTCGTTCTATCGATCATATAAGCAGAATATGGCTAATAATATGAGTTAGATTGATAATAGTAAGAGTAATGAGTATAGTAATTGTCGTACTATCGATCATATAAGCATAATGTGGCTAATAATATGAGTTAGATTGATAATAATAAGAGTAATAAGTATAGTAATTGTCATTCTATCGGTCATATAACCATAATATGGCTAATAATATGAGTTAGATTGATAATAATAGGAGTAATGAGTATAGCAATTGTCGTTCTATCGAACATATAAGCATAATATGGCTAATAATATGAGTTAGATTGATAATAGTGAGTGTAATAAGTATAGTAATTGTCGTTCTATCGATCATATAAGCAGAATATGGCTAATAATATGAGTTAGATTGATAATAGTAAGAGTAATGAGTATAGTAATTGTCGTACTATCGATCATATAAGCATAATGTGGCTAATAATATGAGTTAGATTGATAATAATAAGAGTAATAAGTATAGTAATTGTCGTTCTATCGGTCATATAACCATAATATGGCTAATAATATGAGTTAGATTGATAAAAATAGGAGTAATGAGTATAGTAATTGTCGTTCTATCGATCATATCTGCATAATATGGTTAATAATATGAGTTAGATTGATAATAGTGTGTGTAATAAGTATAGTAATTGTCGTTCTATCGATCATATAAGCATAATGTGGCTAATAATATGAGTTAGATTGATAATAACAAGAGTAATGAGTATAGTAATTGTCGTTCAATCGATCATATCTGCATTATATGGTTAATAATATGAGTTAGATTGATAATAGTGAGTGTAATAAGTATAGTAATTGTCGCTCTATCGATCATATAAGCATAATATGGCTAATAATATGAGTTAGATAGATAATAATAAGAGTAATGAGTATAGTTATTGTCGTTCTATCGATCGTATCTGCATAATGTGGTTAATAATATGAGTTAGATTGATAATAGTGAGTGTAATAAGTATAGTAATTGTCGTTCTATCGATCATATAAGCATAATATGGCTAATAATATGAGTTAGATTGATAATAATAAGAGTAATAAGTACAGTAATTGTCGTTCTATCGATCATATAAGCATAATATGGCTAATAATATGAGTTAGATTGATAAAAGTGAGTGTAATAAGTTTAGTAAATGTCGTTCTATCGATCATATAAGCATAATATAGCTAATAATATGAGTTAGATTGATAATAATAAGAGTAATGAGTATAGTAATTGTCGTTCTATCGATCATATAAGCATAGTATGGCTAATAATATGAGTTAGATTGATAATAATAACAGTAATGAGTCTAGTAATTGCCGTTCTATCGATCATATCTGCACAATATGGTTAATAATATGAGTTAGATTGATAATAATAAGAGTAATGAGTATAGTAATTGTCGTTCTATCGATCATATCTGCATAATATGGTTAATAATATGAGTTACATTGATAATAGTGAGTGTAATAAGTTTAGTAAATGTCGTTCTATCGATCATATAAGCATAATATAGCTAATAATATGAGTTACATTGATAATAATAAGAGTAATAAGTATAGTAATTGTCGTTCTATCGATCATATAAGCATAATATGGCTAATAATATGAGTTAGATTGATAATAATAACAGTAATGAGTATAGTAATTGTCGTTCTATCGATCATATAAGCATAATATGGCTAATAATATGAGTTAGATTGATAATAATAAGAGTAATGGGTATAGTAATTGTCGTTCTATCGATCATATAAGCAGAATATGGCTAATAATATGAGTTAGATTGATAATAATAACAGTAATGAGTGTAGTAATTGTGGTTCTATCGATCATATAAGCATAATATGGCTAATAATATGAGTTACATTGATAATAGCGAGTTTAATAAGTATAGTAATTGTCGTTCTATCGATCATATAAGCAGAATATGGCTAATAATATGAGTTAGATTGATAATAGTAAGAGTAATGAGTATAGTAATTGTCGTACTATCGATCATATAAGCATAATGTGGCTAATAATATGAGTTAGATTGATAATAATAAGAGTAATAAGTATAGTAATTGTCGTTCTATCGGTCATATAACCATAATATGGCTAATAATATGAGTTAGATTGATAATAATAAGAGTAATGAGTATAGCAATTGTCGTACTATCGATCATATAAGCATAATGTGGCTAATAATATGAGTTAGATTGATAATAATAAGAGTAATGAGTCTAGTAATTGTCGTTCTATCGATCATATCTGCATAATATGGTTAATAATATTAGTTAGAATGATAACAGTGAGTGTAATAAGTTTAGTGATTGTCGTTCTATCGATAATATAAGCATAATATGGCTAATAATATGAGTGAGATTGATAAAAGTGAGTGTAATAAGTGTAGTAAATGTCGTTCTATCGATCATATAAGCATAATATAGCTAATAATATGAGTTACATTGATAATAATAAGAGTAATAAGTATAGTAATTGTCGTTCTATCGGTCATATAACCATAATATGGCTAATAATATGAGTTAGATTGATAATAATAGGAGTAATGAGTATAGTAATTGTCGTTCTATCGATCATATAAGCATAATATGGCTAATAATATGAGTTAGATTGATAATAGTGAGTGTAATAAGTATAGTAATTGTCGTTCTATCGATCATATAAGCAGAATATGGCTAATAATATGAGTTAGATTGATAATAGTAAGAGTAATGAGTATAGTAATTGTCGTACTATCGATCATATAAGCATAATGTGGCTAATAATATGTGTTAGATTGATAATAATAAGAGTAATAAGTATAGTAATTGTCGTTCTATCGGTCATATAACCATAATATGGCTAATAATATGAGTTAGATTGATAATAATAGGAGTAATGAGTATAGTACTTGTCGTTCTATCGATCATATAAGCATAATATGGCTAATAATATGAGTTAGATTGATAATAATAACAGTAATGAGTATAGTAATTGTCGTCCTATCGATCATATAAGCAGAATATGGCTAATAATATGAGTTAGATTGATAATAGTAAGAGTAATGAGTATAGCAATTGTCGTACTATCGATCATATAAGCATAATGTGGCTAATAATATGAGTTAGATTGATAATAATAAGAGTAATGAGTCTAGTAATTGTCGTTCTATCGATCATATCTGCATAATATGGTTAATGATATTAGTTAGAATGATAACAGTGAGTGTAATAAGTTTAGTGATTGTCGTTCTATCGATAATATAAGCATAATATGGCTAATAATATGAGTTAGATTGATAATAGTGAGTGTAATAAGTATAGTAATTGTCGTTCTATCGATCATATAAGCAGAATATGGCTAATAATATGAGTTAGATTGATAATAGTAAGAGTAATGAGTATAGTAATTGTCGTACTATCGATCATATAAGCATAATGTGGCTAATAATATGAGTTAGATTGATAATAATAAGAGTAATAAGTATAGTAATTGTCGTTCTATCGGTCATATAACCATAATATGGCTAATAATATGAGTTAGATTGATAATAATAGGAGTAATGAGTATAGTACTTGTCGTTCTATCGATCATATAAGCATAATATGGCTAATAATATGAGTTAGATTGATAATAATAACAGTAATGAGTATAGCAATTGTCGTACTATCGATCATATAAGCATAATGTGGCTAATAATATGAGTTAGATTGATAATAATAAGAGTAATGAGTCTAGTAATTGTCGTTCTATCGATCATATCTGCATAATATGGTTAATAATATTAGTTAGAATGATAACAGTGAGTGTAATAAGTTTAGTGATTGTCGTTCTATCGATAATATAAGCATAATATGGCTAATAATATGAGTGAGATTGATAAAAGTGAGTGTAATAAGTGTAGTAAATGTCGTTCTATCGATCATATAAGC
Organism: Megachile rotundata; assembly: GCF_050947335.1. Classification (NCBI taxonomy): domain Eukaryota; kingdom Metazoa; phylum Arthropoda; class Insecta; order Hymenoptera; family Megachilidae; genus Megachile; species Megachile rotundata. The sequence continues at coordinate 52,511 of NW_027473658.1, forward strand.
ATAATATAGCTAATAATATGAGTTAGATTGATAATAATAAGAGTAATGAGTATAGTAATTGTCGTTCTATCGATCATATAAGCATAATATGGCTAATAATATGAGTTAGATTGATAATAGTGAGTGTAATAAGTTTAGTAAATGTCGTTCTATCGATCATATAAGCATAATATAGCTAATAATATGAGTTACATTGATAATAATAAGAGTAATAAGTATAGTACTTGTCGTTCTATCGGTCATATAACCATAATATGGCTAATAATATGAGTTAGATTGATAATAATAGGAGTAATGAGTATAGTAATTGTCGTTCTATCGATCATATAAGCATAATATGGCTAATAATATGAGTTAGATTGATAATAGTGAGTGTAATAAGTATAGTAATTGTCGTTCTATCGATCATATAAGCAGAATATGGCTAATAATATGAGTTAGATTGATAATAGTAAGAGTAATTAGTATAGTAATTGTCGTACTATCGATCATATAAGCATAATGTGGCTAATAATATGAGTTAGATTGATAATAATAAGAGTAATAAGTATAGTAATTGTCGTTCTATCGGTCATATAACCATAATATGGCTAATAATATGAGTTAGATTGATAATAATAGGAGTAATGAGTATAGTACTTGTCGTTCTATCGATCATATCTGCATAATATGGTTAATAATATGAGTTAGATTGATAATAGTGTGTGTAATAAGTTTAGTAAATGTCGTTCTATCGATCATATAAGCATAATATGGCTAATAATATGAGTTAGATTGATAATAATAAGAGTAGTGAGTATAGTAATTGTCGTTCTATCGATCATATCTGCATAATATGGTTAATAATATGAGTTAGATTGGTAATAGTGAGTGTAATAAGTATAGTAATTGTCGTTCTATCGATCATATAAGCAGAATATGGCTAATAATATGAGTTAGATTGATAATAGTAAGAGTAATGAGTATAGTAATTGTCGTACTATCGATCATATAAGCATAATGTGGCTAATAATATGAGTTAGATTGATAATAATAAGAGTAATAAGTATAGTAATTGTCGTTCTATCGGTCATATAACCATAATATGGCTAATAATATGAGTTAGATTGATAATAATAGGAGTAATGAGTATAGTAATTGTCGTTCTATCGATCATATCTGCATAATATGGTTAATAATATGAGTTAGATTGATAATAGTGTGTGTAATAAGTATAGTAATTGTCGTACTATCGATCATATAAGCATAATGTGGCTAATAATATGAGTTAGATTGATAATAACAAGAGTAATGAGTATAGTAATTGTCGTTCAATCGATCATATCTGCATAATATGGTTAATAATATGAGTTACATTGATAATAGTGAGTGTAATAAGTTTAGTAAATGTCGTTCTATCGATCATATAAGCATAATATAGCTAATAATATGAGTTACATTGATAATAATAAGAGTAATAAGTATAGTAATTGTCGTTCTATCGATCATATAAGCATAATATGGCTAATAATATGAGTTAGATTGATAATAATAACAGTAATGAGTATAGTAATTGTCGTCCTATCGATCATATAAGCATAATATGGCTAATAATATGAGTTAGATTGATAATAATAAGAGTAATGAGTATAGTAATTGTCGTTCTATCGATCATATCTGCATAATATGGTTAATAATATGAGTTAGATTGATAATAGTGAGTGTAATAAGTTTAGTAAATGTCGTTTTATCGATCATATAAGCATAATATAGCTAATAATATGAGTTACATTGATAATAATAAGAGTAATGAGTATAGTAATTGTCGTTCTATCGATCATATAAGCATAATATGACTAATAATATGAGTTAGATTGATAATAATAACAGTAATGAGTATAGTAATTGTCGTCCTATCGATCATATAAGCATAATATGGCTAATAATATGAGTTAGATTGATAATAATAAGAGTAATATGTATAGTAATTATCGTTCTATCGATCATATAAGCATAATATGCCTAATAATATGAGTTAGATTGATAATAGTAAGAGTAATGAGTATAGCAATTGTCGTACTATCGATCATATAAGCATAATGTGGCTAATAATATGAGTTAGATTGATAATAATAAGAGTAATGAGTATAGTAATTGTCGTTCTATCGATCATATCTGTATAATATGGTTAATAATATGAGTTACATTGATAATAGTGAGTGTAATAAGTTTAGTAAATGTCGTTCTATCGATCATATAAGCATAACATAGCTAATAATATGTTATATTGATAATAATAAGAGTAATAAGTATAGTAATTGTCGTTCTATCGATCTTATAAGCATAATATGGCTAATAATATGAGTTAGATTGATAATAATAACAGCAATGAGTATAGCAATTGCCGTCCTATCGATCATATAAGCATAATATGGCTAATAATATGAGTTAGATTGATAATAATAAGGGTAATATGTATAGTAATTATCGTTCTATCGATCATATAAGCATAATATGGCTAATAATATGAGTTAGATTGATAATAATAACAGTAATAAGTATAGTAATTGTCGTCCTATCGATCATATAAGCATAATAAGGCTAATAATATGAGTTAGATTGATAATAATAAGAGTAGTATGTATAGCAATTGTCGTACTATCGATCATATAAGCATAATGTGGCTAATAATATGAGTTAGATTGATAATAATAAGAGTAATGGGTATAGTAATTGTCGTACTATCGATCATATAAGCATAATGTGGCTAATAATATGAGTTAGATTGATAATAATAAGAGTAATGGGTATAGTAATTGTCGTTCTATCGATCATATAAGCAGAATATGGCTAATAATATGAGTTAGATTGATAATAATAACAGTAATGAGTGTAGTAATTGTCGTTCTATCGATCATATAAGCAGAATATGGCTAATAATATGAGTTAGATTGATAATAATAACAGTAATGAGTGTAGTAATTGTCGTTCTATCGATCATATAAGCATAATATGGCTAATAATATGAGTTAGATTGATAATAGCGAGTGTAATAAGTATAGTAATTGTCGTTCTATCGATCATATAAGCAGAATATGGCTAATAATATGAGTTAGATTGATAATAGTAAGAGTAATGAGTATAGTAATTGTCGTACTATCGATCATATAAGCATAATGTGGCTAATAATATGAGTTAGATTGATAATAATAAGAGTAATAAGTATAGTAATTGTCGTTCTATCGGTCATATAACCATAATATGGCTAATAATATGAGTTAGATTGATAATAACAAGAGTAATGAGTATAGTAATTGTCGTTCAATCGATCATATCTGCATTATATGGTTAATAATATGAGTTAGATTGATAATAGTGAGTGTAATAAGTATAGTAATTGTCGCTCTATCGATCATATAAGCATAATATGGCTAATAATATGAGTTAGATAGATAATAATAAGAGTAATGAGTATAGTTATTGTCGTTCTATCGATCGTATCTGCATAATGTGGTTAACAATATGAGTTAGATTGATAATAGTGAGTGTAATAAGTATAGTAATTGTCGTTCTATCGATCATATAAGCATAATATGGCTAATAATATGTGTTAGATTGATAATAATAAGAGTAGTATGTATAGTAATTATCGTTCTATCGATCATATAAGCATAATATGGCTAATAATATGAGTTAGATTGATAATAATAAGAGTAATGGGTATAGTAATTGTCGTTCTATCGATCATATAAGCAGAATATGGCTAATAATATGAGTTAGATTGATAATAATAACAGTAATGAGTGTAGTAATTGTCGTTCTATCGATCATATAAGCATAATGTGGCTAATAATATGAGTTAGATTGATAATAATAAGAGTAATAAGTATAGTAATTGTCGTTCTATCGGTCATATAACCATAATATGGCTAATAATATGAGTTAGATTGATAATAATAGGAGTAATGAGTATAGTACTTGTCGTTCTATCGATCATATCTGCATAATATGGTTAATAATATGAGTTAGATTGATAATAGTGTGTGTAATAAGTTTAGTAAATGTCGTTCTATCGATCATATAAGCATAATATGGCTAATAATATGAGTTAGATTGATAATAATAAGAGTAGTGAGTATAGTAATTGTCGTTCTATCGATCATATCTGCATAATATGGTTAATAATATGAGTTAGATTGGTAATAGTGAGTGTAATAAGTATAGTAATTGTCGTTCTATCGATCATATAAGCAGAATATGGCTAATAATATGAGTTAGATTGATAATAGTAAGAGTAATGAGTATAGTAATTGTCGTACTATCGATCATATAAGCATAATGTGGCTAATAATATGAGTTAGATTGATAATAATAAGAGTAATAAGTATAGTAATTGTCGTTCTATCGGTCATATAACCATAATATGGCTAATAATATGAGTTAGATTGATAATAATAGGAGTAATGAGTATAGTAATTGTCGTTCTATCGATCATATCTGCATAATATGGTTAATAATATGAGTTAGATTGATAATAGTGTGTGTAATAAGTATAGTAATTGTCGTACTATCGATCATATAAGCATAATGTGGCTAATAATATGAGTTAGATTGATAATAACAAGAGTAATGAGTATAGTAATTGTCGTTCAATCGATCATATCTGCATAATATGGTTAATAATATGAGTTACATTGATAATAGTGAGTGTAATAAGTTTAGTAAATGTCGTTCTATCGATCATATAAGCATAATATAGCTAATAATATGAGTTACATTGATAATAATAAGAGTAATAAGTATAGTAATTGTCGGTCTATCGATCATATAAGCATAATATGGCTAATAATATGAGTTAGATTGATAATAATAACAGTAATGAGTATAGTAATTGTCGTCCTATCGATCATATAAGCATAATATGGCTAATAATATGAGTTAGATTGATAATAATAAGAGTAATGAGTATAGTAATTGTCGTTCTATCGATCATATCTGCATAATATGGTTAATAATATGAGTTAGATTGATAATAGTGAGTGTAATAAGTTTAGTAAATGTCGTTTTATCGATCATATAAGCATAATATAGCTAATAATATGAGTTACATTGATAATAATAAGAGTAATGAGTATAGTAATTGTCGTTCTATCGATCATATAAGCATAATATGACTAATAATATGAGTTAGATTGATAATAATAACAGTAATGAGTATAGTAATTGTCGTCCTATCGATCATATAAGCATAATATGGCTAATAATATGAGTTAGATTGATAATAATAAGAGTAATATGTATAGTAATTATCGTTCTATCGATCATATAAGCATAATATGCCTAATAATATGAGTTAGATTGATAATAGTAAGAGTAATGAGTATAGCAATTGTCGTACTATCGATCATATAAGCATAATGTGGCTAATAATATGAGTTAGATTGATAATAATAAGAGTAATGAGTATAGTAATTGTCGTTCTATCGATCATATCTGTATAATATGGTTAATAATATGAGTTACATTGATAATAGTGAGTGTAATAAGTTTAGTAAATGTCGTTCTATCGATCATATAAGCATAACATAGCTAATAATATGTTATATTGATAATAATAAGAGTAATAAGTATAGTAATTGTCGTTCTATCGATCTTATAAGCATAATATGGCTAATAATATGAGTTAGATTGATAATAATAACAGCAATGAGTATAGCAATTGCCGTCCTATCGATCATATAAGCATAATATGGCTAATAATATGAGTTAGATTGATAATAATAAGGGTAATATGTATAGTAATTATCGTTCTATCGATCATATAAGCATAATATGGCTAATAATATGAGTTAGATTGATAATAATAACAGTAATAAGTATAGTAATTGTCGTCCTATCGATCATATAAGCATAATAAGGCTAATAATATGAGTTAGATTGATAATAATAAGAGTAGTATGTATAGCAATTGTCGTACTATCGATCATATAAGCATAATGTGGCTAATAATATGAGTTAGATTGATAATAATAAGAGTAATGGGTATAGTAATTGTCGTACTATCGATCATATAAGCATAATGTGGCTAATAATATGAGTTAGATTGATAATAATAAGAGTAATGGGTATAGTAATTGTCGTTCTATCGATCATATAAGCAGAATATGGCTAATAATATGAGTTAGATTGATAATAATAACAGTAATGAGTGTAGTAATTGTCGTTCTATCGATCATATAAGCATAATATGGCTAATAATATGAGTTAGATTGATAATAGCGAGTGTAATAAGTATAGTAATTGTCGTTCTATCGATCATATAAGCAGAATATGGCTAATAATATGTGTTAGATTGATAATAGTAAGAGTAATGAGTATAGTAATTGTCGTACTATCGATCATATAAGCATAATGTGGCTAATAATATGAGTTAGATTGATAATAATAAGAGTAATAAGTATAGTAATTGTCGTTCTATCGGTCATATAACCATAATATGGCTAATAATATGTGTTAGATTGATAATAATAGGAGTAATGAGTATAGTAATTGTCGTTCTATCGATCATATAAGCATAATATGGCTAATAATATGAGTTAGATTGATAATAGTGAGTGTAATAAGTATAGTAATTGTCGTTCTATCGATCATATAAGCAGAATATGGCTAATAATATGAGTTAGATTGATAATAGTAAGAGTAGTGAGTATAGTAATTGTCGTACTATCGATCATATAAGCATAATATGGCTAATAATATGAGTTAGATTGATAAAAGTGAGTGTAATAAGTTTAGTAAATGTCGTTCTATCGATCATATAAGCATAATATAGCTAATAATATGAGTTAGATTGATAATAATAAGAGTAATGAGTATAGTAATTGTCGTTCTATCGATCATATAAGCATAGTATGGCTAATAATATGAGTTAGATTGATAATAATAACAGTAATGAGTCTAGTAATTGTCGTTCTATCGATCATATCTGCATAATATGGTTAATAATATGAGTTAGATTGATAATAATAAGAGTAATGAGTATAGTAATTGTCGTTCTATCGATCATATCTGCATAATATGGTTAATAATATGAGTTACATTGATAATAGTGAGTGTAATAAGTTTAGTAAATGTCGTTCTATCGATCATATAAGCATAATATAGCTAATAATATGAGTTACATTGATAATAATAAGAGTAATAAGTATAGTAATTGTCGTTCTATCGATCATATAAGCATAATATGGCTAATAATATGAGTTAGATTGATAATAATAACAGTAATTAGTATAGTAATTGTCGTCCTATCGATCATATAAGCATAATATGGCTAATAATATGAGTTAGATTGATAATAATAAGAGTAATGAGTATAGTAATTGTCGTTCTATCGATCATATCTGCATAATATGGTTAATAATATGAGTTAGATTGATAATAGTGAGTGTAATAAGTTTAGTAAATGTCGTTTTATCGATCATATAAGCATAATATAGCTAATAATATGAGTTACATTGATAATAATAAGAGTAATGAGTATAGTAATTGTCGTTCTATCGATCATATAAGCATAATATGACTAATAATATGAGTTAGATTGATAATAATAACAGTAATGAGTATAGTAATTGTCGTCCTATCGATCATATAAGCATAATATGGCTAATAATATGAGTTAGATTGATAATAATAAGAGTAATATGTATAGTAATTATCGTTCTATCGATCATATAAGCATAATATGCCTAATAATATGAGTTAGATTGATAATAGTAAGAGTAATGAGTATAGCAATTGTCGTACTATCGATCATATAAGCATAATGTGGCTAATAATATGAGTTAGATTGATAATAATAAGAGTAATGAGTATAGTAATTGTCGTTCTATCGATCATATCTGCATAATATGGTTAATAATATGAGTTACATTGATAATAGTGAGTGTAATAAGTTTAGTAAATGTCGTTCTATCGATCATATAAGCATAACATAGCTAATAATATGTTATATTGATAATAATAAGAGTAATAAGTATAGTAATTGTCGTTCTATCGATCTTATAAGCATAATATGGCTAATAATATGAGTTAGATTGATAATAATAACAGCAATGAGTATAGCAATTGCCGTCCTATCGATCATATAAGCATAATATGGCTAATAATATGAGTTAGATTGATAATAATAAGGGTAATATGTATAGTAATTATCGTTCTATCGATCATATAAGCATAATATGGCTAATAATATGAGTTAGATTGATAATAATAACAGTAATGAGTATAGTAATTGTCGTCCTATCGATCATATAAGCATAATAAGGCTAATAATATGAGTTAGATTGATAATAATAAGAGTAGTATGTATAGTAATTATCGTTCTATCGATCATATAAGCATAATATGGCTAATAATATGAGTTAGATTGATAATAATAAGAGTAATGGGTATAGTAATTGTCGTTCTATCGATCATATAAGCAGAATATGGCTAATAATATGAGTTAGATTGATAATAATAACAGTAATGAGTGTAGTAATTGTCGTTCTATCGATCATATAAGCATAATATGGCTAATAATATGAGTTAGATTGATAATAGCGAGTGTAATAAGTATAGTAATTGTCGTTCTATCGATCATATAAGCAGAATATGGCTAATAATATGAGTTAGATTGATAATAGTAAGAGTAATGAGTATAGTAATTGTCGTACTATCGATCATATAAGCATAATGTGGCTAATAATATGAGTTAGATTGATAATAATAAGAGTAATAAGTATAGTAATTGTCGTTCTATCGGTCATATAACCATAATATGGCTAATAATATGAGTTAGATTGATAATAACAAGAGTAATGAGTATAGTAATTGTCGTTCAATCGATCATATCTGCATTATATGGTTAATAATATGAGTTAGATTGATAATAGTGAGTGTAATAAGTATAGTAATTGTCGCTCTATCGATCATATAAGCATAATATGGCTAATAATATGAGTTAGATAGATAATAATAAGAGTAATGAGTATAGTTATTGTCGTTCTATCGATCGTATCTGCATAATGTGGTTAACAATATGAGTTAGATTGATAATAGTGAGTGTAATAAGTATAGTAATTGTCGTTCTATCGATCATATAAGCATAATATGGCTAATAATATGTGTTAGATTGATAATAATAAGAGTAGTATGTATAGTAATTATCGTTCTATCGATCATATAAGCATAATATGGCTAATAATATGAGTTAGATTGATAATAATAAGAGTAATGGGTATAGTAATTGTCGTTCTATCGATCATATAAGCAGAATATGGCTAATAATATGAGTTAGATTGATAATAATAACAGTAATGAGTGTAGTAATTGTCGTTCTATCGATCATATAAGCATAATATGGCTAATAATATGAGTTAGATTGATAATAGCGAGTGTAATAAGTATAGTAATTGTCGTTCTATCGATCATATAAGCAGAATATGGCTAATAATATGAGTTAGATTGATAATAGTAAGAGTAATGAGTATAGTAATTGTCGTACTATCGATCATATAAGCATAATGTGGCTAATAATATGAGTTAGATTGATAATAATAAGAGTAATAAGTATAGTAATTGTCGTTCTATCGGTCATATAACCATAATATGGCTAATAATATGAGTTAGATTGATAATAACAAGAGTAATGAGTATAGTAATTGTCGTTCAATCGATCATATCTGCATTATATGGTTAATAATATGAGTTAGATTGATAATAGTGAGTGTAATAAGTATAGTAATTGTCGCTCTATCGATCATATAAGCATAATATGGCTAATAATATGAGTTAGATAGATAATAATAAGAGTAATGAGTATAGTTATTGTCGTTCTATCGATCGTATCTGCATAATGTGGTTAATAATATGAGTTAGATTGATAATAGTGAGTGTAATAAGTATAGTAATTGTCGTTCTATCGATCATATAAGCATAATATGGCTAATAATATGTGTTAGATTGATAATAATAAGAGTAATAAGTACAGTAATTGTCGTTCTATCGATCATATAAGCATAATATGGCTAATAATATGAGTTAGATTGATAAAAGTGAGTGTAATAAGTTTAGTAAATGTCGTTCTATCGATCATATAAGCATAATATAGCTAATAATATGAGTTAGATTGATAATAATAAGAGTAATGAGTATAGTAATTGTCGTTCTATCGATCATATAAGCATAGTATGGCTAATAATATGAGTTAGATTGATAATAATAACAGTAATGAGTCTAGTAATTGCCGTTCTATCGATCATATCTGCACAATATGGTTAATAATATGAGTTAGATTGATAATAATAAGAGTAATGAGTATAGTAATTGTCGTTCTATCGATCATATCTGCATAATATGGTTAATAATATGAGTTACATTGATAATAGTGAGTGTAATAAGTTTAGTAAATGTCGTTCTATCGATCATATAAGCATAATATAGCTAATAATATGAGTTACATTGATAATAATAAGAGTAATAAGTATAGTAATTGTCGTTCTATCGATCATATAAGCATAATATGGCTAATAATATGAGTTAGATTGATAATAATAACAGTAATGAGTATAGTAATTGTCGTCCTATCGATCATATAAGCATAATATGGCTAATAATATGAGTTAGATTGATAATAATAAGAGTAGTATGTATAGTAATTATCGTTCTATCGATCATATAAGCATAATATGGCTAATAATATGAGTTAGATTGATAATAATAAGAGTAATGGGTATAGTAATTGTCGTTCTATCGATCATATAAGCAGAATATGGCTAATAATATGAGTTAGATTGATAATAATAACAGTAATGAGTGTAGTAATTGTGGTTCTATCGATCATATAAGCATAATATGGCTAATAATATGAGTTACATTGATAATAGCGAGTTTAATAAGTATAGTAATAGTCGTTCTATCGATCATATAAGCAGAATATGGCTAATAATATGAGTTAGATTGATAATAGTAAGAGTAATGAGTATAGTAATTGTCGTACTATCGATCATATAAGCATAATGTGGCTAATAATATGAGTTAGATTGATAATAATAAGAGTAATAAGTATAGTAATTGTCGTTCTATCGGTCATATAACCATAATATGGCTAATAATATGAGTTAGATTGATAATAATAAGAGTAATGAGTATAGTAATTGTCGTTCTATCGATCATATCTGCATAATATGGTTAATAATATGAGTTAGATTGATAATAGTGAGTGTAATAAGTGTAGTAATTGTCGTTCTATCGCTCATATCTGCATAATATGGCTAATAATATGAGTTAGATTGATAATAATAAGATTAATAAGTATAGTAATTGTCGTTCTATCGATCATATCTGCATAATATGGTTAATAATATGAGTTAGATTGATAATAGTGAGTGTAATAAGTTTAGTAATTGTCGTTCTATCGATCATATAAGCAGAATATGGCTAATAATATGAGTTAGATTGATAATAATAACAGTAATGAGTGTAGTAATTGTCGTTCTATCGATCATATAAGCATAATATGGCTAATAATATGAGTTAGATTGATAATAGCGAGTGTAATAAGTATAGTAATTGTCGTTCTATCGATCATATAAGCATAATATAGCTAATAATATGTTATATTGATAATAATAAGAGTAATAAGTATAGTAATTGTCGTTCTATCGATCTTATAAGCATAATATGGCTAATAATATGAGTTAGATTGATAATAATAACAGCAATGAGTATAGCAATTGCTGTCCTATCGATCATATAAGCATATTATGGCTAATAATATGAGTTAGATTGATAATAATAAGGGTAATATGTATAGTAATTATCGTTCTATCGATCATATAAGCATAATATGGCTAATAATATGAGTTAGATTGATAATAATAACAGTAATGAGTATAGTAATTGTCGTCCTATCGATCATATAAGCATAATAAGGCTAATAATATGAGTTAGATTGATAATAATAAGAGTAGTATGTATAGTAATTATCGTTCTATCGATCATATAAGCATAATATGGCTAATAATATGAGTTAGATTGATAATAATAACAGTAATGAGTATAGTAATTGTCGTCCTATCGATCATATAAGCAGAATATGGCTAATAATATGAGTTAGATTGATAATAGTAAGAGTAATGAGTATAGCAATTGTCGTACTATCGATCATATAAGCATAATGTGGCTAATAATATGAGTTAGATTGATAATAATAAGAGTAATGAGTCTAGTAATTGTCGTTCTATCGATCATATCTGCATAATATGGTTAATAATATTAGTTAGAATGATAACAGTGAGTGTAATAAGTTTAGTGATTGTCGTTCTATCGATAATATAAGCATATTATGGCTAATAATATGAGTGAGATTGATAAAAGTGAGTGTAATAAGTGTAGTAAATGTCGTTCTATCGATCATATAAGCATAATATAGCTAATAATATGAGTTACATTGATAATAATAAGAGTAATAAGTATAGTAATTGTCGTTCTATCGGTCATATAACCATAATATGGCTAATAATATGAGTTAGATTGATAATAATAGGAGTAATGAGTATAGTAATTGTCGTTCTATCGATCATATAAGCATAATATGGCTAATAATATGAGTTAGATTGATAACAGTGAGTGTAATAAGTATAGTAATTGTCGTTCTATCGATCATATAAGCAGAATATGGCTAATAATATGAGTTAGATTGATAATAGTAAGAGTAATGAGTATAGTAATTGTCGTACTATCGATCATATAAGCATAATGTGGCTAATAATATGAGTTAGATTGATAATAATAAGAGTAATAAGTATAGTAATTGTCGTTCTATCGGTCATATAACCATAATATGGCTAATAATATGAGTTAGATTGATAATAATAGGAGTAATGAGTATAGTACTTGTCGTTCTATCGATCATATAAGCATAATATGGCTAATAATATGAGTTAGATTGATAATAATAACAGTAATGAGTATAGTAATTGTCGTCCTATCGATCATATAAGCAGAATATGGCTAATAATATGAGTTAGATTGATAATAGTAAGAGTAATGAGTATAGCAATTGTCGTACTATCGATCATATAAGCATAATGTGGCTAATAATATGAGTTAGATTGATAATAATAAGAGTAATGAGTCTAGTAATTGTCGTTCTATCGATCATATCTGCATAATATGGTTAATAATATTAGTTAGAATGATAACAGTGAGTGTAATAAGTTTAGTGATTGTCGTTCTATCGATAATATAAGCATAATATGGCTAATAATATGAGTTAGATTGATAATAGTGAGTGTAATAAGTATAGTAATTGTCGTTCTATCGATCATATAAGCAGAATATGGCTAATAATATGAGTTAGATTGATAATAGTAAGAGTAATGAGTATAGTAATTGTCGTACTATCGATCATATAAGCATAATATAGCTAATAATATGAGTTACATTGATAATAATAAGAGTAATAAGTATAGTAATTGTCGTTCTATCGGTCATATAACCATAATATGGCTAATAATATGAGTTAGATTGATAATAATAGGAGTAATGAGTATAGTAATTGTCGTTCTATCGATCATATAAGCATAATATGGCTAATAATATGAGTTAGATTGATAATAGTGAGTGTAATAAGTATAGTAATTGTCGTTCTATCGATCATATAAGCAGAATATGGCTAATAATATGAGTTAGATTGATAATAGTAAGAGTAATGAGTATAGTAATTGTCGTACTATCGATCATATAAGCATAATATGGCTAATAATATGAGTTAGATTGATAATAATAGGAGTAATGAGTATAGTACTTGTCGTTCTATCGATCATATAAGCATAATATGGCTAATAATATGAGTTAGATTGATAATAATAACAGTAATGAGTATAGTAATTGTCGTCCTATCGATCATATAAGCAGAATATGGCTAATAATATGAGTTAGATTGATAATAGTAAGAGTAATGAGTATAGCAATTGTCGTACTATCGATCATATAAGCATAATGTGGCTAATAATATGAGTTAGATTGATAATAATAAGAGTAATGAGTCTAGTAATTGTCGTTCTATCGATCATATCTGCATAATATGGTTAATAATATTAGTTAGAATGATAACAGTGAGTGTAATAAGTTTAGTGATTGTCGTTCTATCGATAATATAAGCATAATATGGCTAATAATATGAGTGAGATTGATAAAAGTGAGTGTAATAAGTGTAGTAAATGTCGTTCTATCGATCATATAAGCATAATATAGCTAATAATATGAGTTAGATTGATAATAATAAGAGTAATGAGTATAGTAATTGTCGTTCTATCGATCATATAAGCATAATATGGCTAATAATATGAGTTAGATTGATAATAGTGAGTGTAATAAGTTTAGTAAATGTCGTTCTATCGATCATATAAGCATAATATAGCTAATAATATGAGTTACATTGATAATAATAAGAGTAATAAGTATAGTAATTGTCGTTCTATCGGTCATATAACCATAATATGGCTAATAATATGAGTTAGATTGATAATAATAGGAGTAATGAGTATAGTAATTGTCGTTCTATCGATCATATAAGCATAATATGGCTAATAATATGAGTTAGATTGATAATAGTGAGTGTAATAAGTATAGTAATTGTCGTTCTATCGATCATATAAGCAGAATATGGCTAATAATATGAGTTAGATTGATAATAGTAAGAGTAATTAGTATAGTAATTGTCGTACTATCGATCATATAAGCATAATGTGGCTAATAATATGAGTTAGATTGATAATAATAAGAGTAATAAGTATAGTAATTGTCGTTCTATCGGTCATATAACCATAATATGGCTAATAATATGAGTTAGATTGATAATAATAGGAGTAATGAGTATAGTACTTGTCGTTCTATCGATCATATCTGCATAATATGGTTAATAATATGAGTTAGATTGATAATAGTGTGTGTAATAAGTTTAGTAAATGTCGTTCTATCGATCATATAAGCATAATATGGCTAATAATATGAGTTAGATTGATAATAATAAGAGTAGTGAGTATAGTAATTGTCGTTCTATCGATCATATCTGCATAATATGGTTAATAATATGAGTTAGATTGGTAATAGTGAGTGTAATAAGTATAGTAATTGTCGTTCTATCGATCATATAAGCAGAATATGGCTAATAATATGAGTTAGATTGATAATAGTAAGAGTAATGAGTATAGTAATTGTCGTACTATCGATCATATAAGCATAATGTGGCTAATAATATGAGTTAGATTGATAATAATAAGAGTAATAAGTATAGTAATTGTCGTTCTATCGGTCATATAACCATAATATGGCTAATAATATGAGTTAGATTGATAATAATAGGAGTAATGAGTATAGTAATTGTCGTTCTATCGATCATATAAGCATAATATGGCTAATAATATGAGTTAGATTGATAATAGTGAGTGTAATAAGTATAGTAATTGTCGTTCTATCGATCATATAAGCAGAATATGGCTAATAATATGAGTTAGATTGATAATAGTAAGAGTAATTAGTATAGTAATTGTCGTACTATCGATCATATAAGCATAATGTGGCTAATAATATGAGTTAGATTGATAATAATAAGAGTAATAAGTATAGTAATTGTCGTTCTATCGGTCATATAACCATAATATGGCTAATAATATGAGTTAGATTGATAATAATAGGAGTAATGAGTATAGTACTTGTCGTTCTATCGATCATATCTGCATAATATGGTTAATAATATGAGTTAGATTGATAATAGTGTGTGTAATAAGTTTAGTAAATGTCGTTCTATCGATCATATAAGCATAATATGGCTAATAATATGAGTTAGATTGATAATAATAAGAGTAGTGAGTATAGTAATTGTCGTTCTATCGATCATATCTGCATAATATGGTTAATAATATGAGTTAGATTGGTAATAGTGAGTGTAATAAGTATAGTAATTGTCGTTCTATCGATCATATAAGCAGAATATGGCTAATAATATGAGTTAGATTGATAATAGTAAGAGTAATGAGTATAGTAATTGTCGTACTATCGATCATATAAGCATAATGTGGCTAATAATATGAGTTAGATTGATAATAATAAGAGTAATAAGTATAGTAATTGTCGTTCTATCGGTCATATAACCATAATATGGCTAATAATATGAGTTAGATTGATAATAATAGGAGTAATGAGTATAGTAATTGTCGTTCTATCGATCATATCTGCATAATATGGTTAATAATATGAGTTAGATTGATAATAGTAAGAGTAATGAGTATAGCAATTGTCGTACTATCGATCATATAAGCATAATGTGGCTAATAATATGAGTTAGATTGATAATAATAAGAGTAATGAGTATAGTAATTGTCGTTCTATCGATCATATCTGTATAATATGGTTAATAATATGAGTTACATTGATAATAGTGAGTGTAATAAGTTTAGTAAATGTCGTTCTATCGATCATATAAGCATAACATAGCTAATAATATGTTATATTGATAATAATAAGAGTAATAAGTATAGTAATTGTCGTTCTATCGATCTTATAAGCATAATATGGCTAATAATATGAGTTAGATTGATAATAATAACAGCAATGAGTATAGCAATTGCCGTCCTATCGATCATATAAGCATAATATGGCTAATAATATGAGTTAGATTGATAATAATAAGGGTAATATGTATAGTAATTATCGTTCTATCGATCATATAAGCATAATATGGCTAATAATATGAGTTAGATTGATAATAATAACAGTAATAAGTATAGTAATTGTCGTCCTATCGATCATATAAGCATAATAAGGCTAATAATATGAGTTAGATTGATAATAATAAGAGTAGTATGTATAGTAATTATCGTTCTATCGATCATATAAGCATAATATGGCTAATAATATGAGTTAGATTGATAATAATAAGAGTAATGGGTATAGTAATTGTCGTTCTATCGATCATATAAGCAGAATATGGCTAATAATATGAGTTAGATTGATAATAATAACAGTAATGAGTGTAGTAATTGTCGTTCTATCGATCATATAAGCATAATATGGCTAATAATATGAGTTAGATTGATAATAGCGAGTGTAATAAGTATAGTAATTGTCGTTCTATCGATCATATAAGCAGAATATGGCTAATAATATGTGTTAGATTGATAATAGTAAGAGTAATGAGTATAGTAATTGTCGTACTATCGATCATATAAGCATAATGTGGCTAATAATATGAGTTAGATTGATAATAATAAGAGTAATAAGTATAGTAATTGTCGTTCTATCGGTCATATAACCATAATATGGCTAATAATATGAGTTAGATTGATAATAATAGGAGTAATGAGTATAGTAATTGTCGTTCTATCGATCATATAAGCATAATATGGCTAATAATATGAGTTAGATTGATAATAGTGAGTGTAATAAGTATAGTAATTGTCGTTCTATCGATCATATAAGCAGAATATGGCTAATAATATGAGTTAGATTGATAATAGTAAGAGTAATTAGTATAGTAATTGTCGTACTATCGATCATATAAGCATAATGTGGCTAATAATATGAGTTAGATTGATAATAATAAGAGTAATAAGTATAGTAATTGTCGTTCTATCGGTCATATAACCATAATATGGCTAATAATATGAGTTAGATTGATAATAATAGGAGTAATGAGTATAGTACTTGTCGTTCTATCGATCATATCTGCATAATATGGTTAATAATATGAGTTAGATTGATAATAGTGTGTGTAATAAGTTTAGTAAATGTCGTTCTATCGATCATATAAGCATAATATGGCTAATAATATGAGTTAGATTGATAATAATAAGAGTAGTGAGTATAGTAATTGTCGTTCTATCGATCATATCTGCATAATATGGTTAATAATATGAGTTAGATTGGTAATAGTGAGTGTAATAAGTATAGTAATTGTCGTTCTATCGATCATATAAGCAGAATATGGCTAATAATATGAGTTAGATTGATAATAGTAAGAGTAATGAGTATAGTAATTGTCGTACTATCGATCATATAAGCATAATGTGGCTAATAATATGAGTTAGATTGATAATAATAAGAGTAATAAGTATAGTAATTGTCGTTCTATCGGTCATATAACCATAATATGGCTAATAATATGAGTTAGATTGATAATAATAGGAGTAATGAGTATAGTAATTGTCGTTCTATCGATCATATCTGCATAATATGGTTAATAATATGAGTTAGATTGATAATAGTAAGAGTAATGAGTATAGCAATTGTCGTACTATCGATCATATAAGCATAATGTGGCTAATAATATGAGTTAGATTGATAATAATAAGAGTAATGAGTATAGTAATTGTCGTTCTATCGATCATATCTGTATAATATGGTTAATAATATGAGTTACATTGATAATAGTGAGTGTAATAAGTTTAGTAAATGTCGTTCTATCGATCATATAAGCATAACATAGCTAATAATATGTTATATTGATAATAATAAGAGTAATAAGTATAGTAATTGTCGTTCTATCGATCTTATAAGCATAATATGGCTAATAATATGAGTTAGATTGATAATAATAACAGCAATGAGTATAGCAATTGCCGTCCTATCGATCATATAAGCATAATATGGCTAATAATATGAGTTAGATTGATAATAATAAGGGTAATATGTATAGTAATTATCGTTCTATCGATCATATAAGCATAATATGGCTAATAATATGAGTTAGATTGATAATAATAACAGTAATAAGTATAGTAATTGTCGTCCTATCGATCATATAAGCATAATAAGGCTAATAATATGAGTTAGATTGATAATAATAAGAGTAGTATGTATAGTAATTATCGTTCTATCGATCATATAAGCATAATATGGCTAATAATATGAGTTAGATTGATAATAATAAGAGTAATGGGTATAGTAATTGTCGTTCTATCGATCATATAAGCAGAATATGGCTAATAATATGAGTTAGATTGATAATAATAACAGTAATGAGTGTAGTAATTGTCGTTCTATCGATCATATAAGCATAATATGGCTAATAATATGAGTTAGATTGATAATAGCGAGTGTAATAAGTATAGTAATTGTCGTTCTATCGATCATATAAGCAGAATATGGCTAATAATATGTGTTAGATTGATAATAGTAAGAGTAATGAGTATAGTAATTGTCGTACTATCGATCATATAAGCATAATGTGGCTAATAATATGAGTTAGATTGATAATAATAAGAGTAATAAGTATAGTAATTGTCGTTCTATCGGTCATATAACCATAATATGGCTAATAATATGAGTTAGATTGATAATAATAGGAGTAATGAGTATAGTAATTGTCGTTCTATCGATCATATAAGCATAATATGGCTAATAATATGAGTTAGATTGATAATAGTGAGTGTAATAAGTATAGTAATTGTCGTTCTATCGATCATATAAGCAGAATATGGCTAATAATATGAGTTAGATTGATAATAGTAAGAGTAATGAGTATAGTAATTGTCGTACTATCGATCATATAAGCATAATATGGCTAATAATATGAGTTAGATTGATAAAAGTGAGTGTAATAAGTTTAGTAAATGTCGTTCTATCGATCATATAAGCATAATATAGCTAATAATATGAGTTAGATTGATAATAATAAGAGTAATGAGTATAGTAATTGTCGTTCTATCGATCATATAAGCATAGTATGGCTAATAATATGAGTTAGATTGATAATAATAACAGTAATGAGTCTAGTAATTGTCGTTCTATCGATCATATCTGCATAATATGGTTAATAATATGAGTTAGATTGATAATAATAAGAGTAATGAGTATAGTAATTGTCGTTCTATCGATCATATCTGCATAATATGGTTAATAATATGAGTTACATTGATAATAGTGAGTGTAATAAGTTTAGTAAATGTCGTTCTATCGATCATATAAGCATAATATAGCTAATAATATGAGTTACATTGATAATAATAAGAGTAATAAGTATAGTAATTGTCGTTCTATCGATCATATAAGCATAATATGGCTAATAATATGAGTTAGATTGATAATAATAACAGTAATTAGTATAGTAATTGTCGTCCTATCGATCATATAAGCATAATATGGCTAATAATATGAGTTAGATTGATAATAATAAGAGTAATGAGTATAGTAATTGTCGTTCTATCGATCATATCTGCATAATATGGTTAATAATATGAGTTAGATTGATAATAGTGAGTGTAATAAGTTTAGTAAATGTCGTTTTATCGATCATATAAGCATAATATAGCTAATAATATGAGTTACATTGATAATAATAAGAGTAATGAGTATAGTAATTGTCGTTCTATCGATCATATAAGCATAATATGACTAATAATATGAGTTAGATTGATAATAATAACAGTAATGAGTATAGTAATTGTCGTCCTATCGATCATATAAGCATAATATGGCTAATAATATGAGTTAGATTGATAATAATAAGAGTAATATGTATAGTAATTATCGTTCTATCGATCATATAAGCATAATATGCCTAATAATATGAGTTAGATTGATAATAGTAAGAGTAATGAGTATAGCAATTGTCGTACTATCGATCATATAAGCATAATGTGGCTAATAATATGAGTTAGATTGATAATAATAAGAGTAATGAGTATAGTAATTGTCGTTCTATCGATCATATCTGCATAATATGGTTAATAATATGAGTTACATTGATAATAGTGAGTGTAATAAGTTTAGTAAATGTCGTTCTATCGATCATATAAGCATAACATAGCTAATAATATGTCATATTGATAATAATAAGAGTAATAAGTATAGTAATTGTCGTTCTATCGATCTTATAAGCATAATATGGCTAATAATATGAGTTAGATTGATAATAATAACAGCAATGAGTATAGCAATTGCCGTCCTATCGATCATATAAGCATAATATGGCTAATAATATGAGTTAGATTGATAATAATAAGGGTAATATGTATAGTAATTATCGTTCTATCGATCATATAAGCATAATATGGCTAATAATATGAGTTAGATTGATAATAATAACAGTAATGAGTATAGTAATTGTCGTCCTATCGATCATATAAGCATAATAAGGCTAATAATATGAGTTAGATTGATAATAATAAGAGTAGTATGTATAGTAATTATCGTTCTATCGATCATATAAGCATAATATGGCTAATAATATGAGTTAGATTGATAATAATAAGAGTAATGGGTATAGTAATTGTCGTTCTATCGATCATATAAGCAGAATATGGCTAATAATATGAGTTAGATTGATAATAGCGAGTGTAATAAGTATAGTAATTGTCGTTCTATCGATCATATAAGCAGAATATGGCTAATAATATGAGTTAGATTGATAATAGTAAGAGTAATGAGTATAGTAATTGTCGTACTATCGATCATATAAGCATAATGTGGCTAATAATATGAGTTAGATTGATAATAATAAGAGTAATAAGTATAGTAATTGTCGTTCTATCGGTCATATAACCATAATATGGCTAATAATATGAGTTAGATTGATAATAACAAGAGTAATGAGTATAGTAATTGTCGTCCTATCGATCATATAAGCATAATAAGGCTAATAATATGAGTTAGATTGATAATAATAAGAGTAGTATGTATAGTAATTATCGTTCTATCGATCATATAAGCATAATATGGCTAATAATATGAGTTAGATTGATAATAATAACAGTAATGAGTGTAGTAATTGTCGTTCTATCGATCATATAAGCATAATATGGCTAATAATATGAGTTAGATTGATAGTAGCGAGTGTAATAAGTATAGTAATTGTCGTTCTATCGATCATATAAGCAGAATATGGCTAATAATATGAGTTAGATTGATAATAGTAAGAGTAATGAGTATAGTAATTGTCGTACTATCGATCATATAAGCATAATGTGGCTAATAATATGAGTTAGATTGATAATAATAAGAGTAATAAGTATAGTAATTGTCGTTCTATCGGTCATATAACCATAATATGGCTAATAATATGAGTTAGATTGATAATAACAAGAGTAATGGGTATAGTAATTGTCGTTCTATCGATCATATAAGCAGAATATGGCTAATAATATGAGTTAGATTGATAATAGCGAGTGTAATAAGTATAGTAATTGTCGTTCTATCGATCATATAAGCATAATATGGCTAATAATATGAGTTAGATTGATAATAATAACAGCAATGAGTATAGCAATTGCCGTCCTATCGATCATATAAGCATAATATGGCTAATAATATGAGTTAGATTGATAATAATAAGGGTAATATGTATAGTAATTATCGTTCTATCGATCATATAAGCATAATATGGCTAATAATATGAGTTAGATTGATAATAATAACAGTAATGAGTATAGTAATTGTCGTCCTATCGATCATATAAGCATAATAAGGCTAATAATATGAGTTAGATTGATAATAATAAGAGTAGTATGTATAGTAATTATCGTTCTATCGATCATATAAGCATAATATGGCTAATAATATGAGTTAGATTGATAATAATAACAGTAATGAGTGTAGTAATTGTCGTTCTATCGATCATATAAGCATAATATGGCTAATAATATGAGTTAGATTGATAATAGCGAGTGTAATAAGTATAGTAATTGTCGTTCTATCGATCATATAAGCAGAATATGGCTAATAATATGAGTTAGATTGATAATAGTAAGAGTAATGAGTATAGTAATTGTCGTACTATCGATCATATAAGCATAATGTGGCTAATAATATGAGTTAGATTGATAATAATAAGAGTAATAAGTATAGTAATTGTCGTTCTATCGGTCATATAACCATAATATGGCTAATAATATGAGTTAGATTGATAATAACAAGAGTAATGAGTATAGTAATTGTCGTTCAATCGATCATATCTGCATTATATGGTTAATAATATGAGTTAGATTGATAATAGTGAGTGTAATAAGTATAGTAATTGTCGCTCTATCGATCATATAAGCATAATATGGCTAATAATATGAGTTAGATAGATAATAATAAGAGTAATGAGTATAGTTATTGTCGTTCTATCGATCGTATCTGCATAATGTGGTTAATAATATGAGTTAGATTGATAATAGTGAGTGTAATAAGTATAGTAATTGTCGTTCTATCGATCATATAAGCATAATATGGCTAATAATATGTGTTAGATTGATAATAATAAGAGTAATAAGTACAGTAATTGTCGTTCTATCGATCATATAAGCATAATATGGCTAATAATATGAGTTAGATTGATAAAAGTGAGTGTAATAAGTTTAGTAAATGTCGTTCTATCGATCATATAAGCATAATATAGCTAATAATATGAGTTAGATTGATAATAATAAGAGTAATGAGTATAGTAATTGTCGTTCTATCGATCATATAAGCATAGTATGGCTAATAATATGAGTTAGATTGATAATAATAACAGTAATGAGTCTAGTAATTGCCGTTCTATCGATCATATCTGCACAATATGGTTAATAATATGAGTTAGATTGATAATAATAAGAGTAATGAGTATAGTAATTGTCGTTCTATCGATCATATCTGCATAATATGGTTAATAATATGAGTTACATTGATAATAGTGAGTGTAATAAGTTTAGTAAATGTCGTTCTATCGATCATATAAGCATAATATAGCTAATAATATGAGTTACATTGATAATAATAAGAGTAATAAGTATAGTAATTGTCGTTCTATCGATCATATAAGCATAATATGGCTAATAATATGAGTTAGATTGATAATAATAACAGTAATGAGTATAGTAATTGTCGTCCTATCGATCATATAAGCATAATATGGCTAATAATATGAGTTAGATTGATAATAATAAGAGTAGTATGTATAGTAATTATCGTTCTATCGATCATATAAGCATAATATGGCTAATAATATGAGTTAGATTGATAATAATAAGAGTAATGGGTATAGTAATTGTCGTTCTATCGATCATATAAGCAGAATATGGCTAATAATATGAGTTAGATTGATAATAATAACAGTAATGAGTGTAGTAATTGTGGTTCTATCGATCATATAAGCATAATATGGCTAATAATATGAGTTACATTGATAATAGCGAGTTTAATAAGTATAGTAATAGTCGTTCTATCGATCATATAAGCAGAATATGGCTAATAATATGAGTTAGATTGATAATAGTAAGAGTAATGAGTATAGTAATTGTCGTACTATCGATCATATAAGCATAATGTGGCTAATAATATGAGTTAGATTGATAATAATAAGAGTAATAAGTATAGTAATTGTCGTTCTATCGGTCATATAACCATAATATGGCTAATAATATGAGTTAGATTGATAATAATAAGAGTAATGAGTATAGTAATTGTCGTTCTATCGATCATATCTGCATAATATGGTTAATAATATGAGTTAGATTGATAATAGTGAGTGTAATAAGTGTAGTAATTGTCGTTCTATCGATCATATAAGCATAATATAGCTAATAATATGTTATATTGATATTAATAAGAGTAATAAGTATAGTAATTGTCGTTCTATCGATCTTATAAGCATAATATGGCTAATAATATGAGTTAGATTGATAATAATAACAGCAATGAGTATAGCAATTGCTGTCCTATCGATCATATAAGCATATTATGGCTAATAATATGAGTTAGATTGATAATAGTAAGAGTAATGAGTATAGTAATTGTCGTACTATCGATCATATAAGCATAATATAGCTAATAATATGAGTTACATTGATAATAATAAGAGTAATAAGTATAGTAATTGTCGTTCTATCGATCATATAAGCATAATATGGCTAATAATATGAGTTAGATTGATAATAGTGAGTGTAATAAGTTTAGTAAATGTCGTTCTATCGATCATATAAGCATAATATAGCTAATAATATGAGTTACATTGATAATAATAAGAGTAATAAGTATAGTAATTGTCGTTCTATCGGTCATATAACCATAATATGGCTAATAATATGAGTTAGATTGATAATAATAGGAGTAATGAGTATAGTAATTGTCGTTCTATCGATCATATAAGCATAATATGGCTAATAATATGAGTTAGATTGATAATAGTGAGTGTAATAAGTATAGTAATTGTCGTTCTATCGATCATATAAGCAGAATATGGCTAATAATATGAGTTAGATTGATAATAGTAAGAGTAATGAGTATAGTAATTGTCGTACTATCGATCATATAAGCATAATATAGCTAATAATATGAGTTACATTGATAATAATAAGAGTAATAAGTATAGTAATTGTCGTTCTATCGGTCATATAACCATAATATGGCTAATAATATGAGTTAGATTGATAATAATAGGAGTAATGAGTATAGTACTTGTCGTTCTATCGATCATATAAGCATAATATGGCTAATAATATGAGTTAGATTGATAATAATAACAGTAATGAGTATAGCAATTGTCGTACTATCGATCATATAAGCATAATGTGGCTAATAATATGAGTTAGATTGATAATAATAAGAGTAATGAGTCTAGTAATTGTCGTTCTATCGATCATATCTGCATAATATGGTTAATAATATTAGTTAGAATGATAACAGTGAGTGTAATAAGTTTAGTGATTGTCGTTCTATCGATAATATAAGCATAATATGGCTAATAATATGAGTGAGATTGATAAAAGTGAGTGTAATAAGTGTAGTAAATGTCGTTCTATCGATCATATAAGCATAATATAGCTAATAATATGAGTTAGATTGATAATAATAAGAGTAATGAGTATAGTAATTGTCGTTCTATCGATCATATAAGCATAATATGGCTAATAATATGAGTTAGATTGATAATAATAAGAGTAATAAGTATAGTAATTGTCGTTCTATCGGTCATATAACCATAATATGGCTAATAATATGAGTTAGATTGATAATAACAAGAGTAATGAGTATAGTAATTGTCGTTCAATCGATCATATCTGCATTATATGGTTAATAATATGAGTTAGATTGATAATAGTGAGTGTAATAAGTATAGTAATTGTCGCTCTATCGATCATATAAGCATAATATGGCTAATAATATGAGTTAGATAGATAATAATAAGAGTAATGAGTATAGTTATTGTCGTTCTATCGATCGTATCTGCATAATGTGGTTAATAATATGAGTTAGATTGATAATAGTGAGTGTAATAAGTATAGTAATTGTCGTTCTATCGATCATATAAGCATAATATGGCTAATAATATGTGTTAGATTGATAATAATAAGAGTAATAAGTACAGTAATTGTCGTTCTATCGATCATATAAGCATAATATGGCTAATAATATGAGTTAGATTGATAAAAGTGAGTGTAATAAGTTTAGTAAATGTCGTTCTATCGATCATATAAGCATAATATAGCTAATAATATGAGTTAGATTGATAATAATAAGAGTAATGAGTATAGTAATTGTCGTTCTATCGATCATATAAGCATAGTATGGCTAATAATATGAGTTAGATTGATAATAATAACAGTAATGAGTCTAGTAATTGCCGTTCTATCGATCATATCTGCACAATATGGTTAATAATATGAGTTAGATTGATAATAATAAGAGTAATGAGTATAGTAATTGTCGTTCTATCGATCATATCTGCATAATATGGTTAATAATATGAGTTACATTGATAATAGTGAGTGTAATAAGTTTAGTAAATGTCGTTCTATCGATCATATAAGCATAATATAGCTAATAATATGAGTTACATTGATAATAATAAGAGTAATAAGTATAGTAATTGTCGTTCTATCGATCATATAAGCATAATATGGCTAATAATATGAGTTAGATTGATAATAATAACAGTAATGAGTATAGTAATTGTCGTCCTATCGATCATATAAGCATAATATGGCTAATAATATGAGTTAGATTGATAATAATAAGAGTAGTATGTATAGTAATTATCGTTCTATCGATCATATAAGCATAATATGGCTAATAATATGAGTTAGATTGATAATAATAAGAGTAATGGGTATAGTAATTGTCGTTCTATCGATCATATAAGCAGAATATGGCTAATAATATGAGTTAGATTGATAATAATAACAGTAATGAGTGTAGTAATTGTGGTTCTATCGATCATATAAGCATAATATGGCTAATAATATGAGTTACATTGATAATAGCGAGTTTAATAAGTATAGTAATAGTCGTTCTATCGATCATATAAGCAGAATATGGCTAATAATATGAGTTAGATTGATAATAGTAAGAGTAATGAGTATAGTAATTGTCGTACTATCGATCATATAAGCATAATGTGGCTAATAATATGAGTTAGATTGATAATAATAAGAGTAATAAGTATAGTAATTGTCGTTCTATCGGTCATATAACCATAATATGGCTAATAATATGAGTTAGATTGATAATAATAAGAGTAATGAGTATAGTAATTGTCGTTCTATCGATCATATCTGCATAATATGGTTAATAATATGAGTTAGATTGATAATAGTGAGTGTAATAAGTGTAGTAATTGTCGTTCTATCGATCATATAAGCATAATATAGCTAATAATATGTTATATTGATATTAATAAGAGTAATAAGTATAGTAATTGTCGTTCTATCGATCTTATAAGCATAATATGGCTAATAATATGAGTTAGATTGATAATAATAACAGCAATGAGTATAGCAATTGCTGTCCTATCGATCATATAAGCATATTATGGCTAATAATATGAGTTAGATTGATAATAGTAAGAGTAATGAGTATAGTAATTGTCGTACTATCGATCATATAAGCATAATATAGCTAATAATATGAGTTACATTGATAATAATAAGAGTAATAAGTATAGTAATTGTCGTTCTATCGATCATATAAGCATAATATGGCTAATAATATGAGTTAGATTGATAATAGTGAGTGTAATAAGTTTAGTAAATGTCGTTCTATCGATCATATAAGCATAATATAGCTAATAATATGAGTTACATTGATAATAATAAGAGTAATAAGTATAGTAATTGTCGTTCTATCGGTCATATAACCATAATATGGCTAATAATATGAGTTAGATTGATAATAATAGGAGTAATGAGTATAGTAATTGTCGTTCTATCGATCATATAAGCATAATATGGCTAATAATATGAGTTAGATTGATAATAGTGAGTGTAATAAGTATAGTAATTGTCGTTCTATCGATCATATAAGCAGAATATGGCTAATAATATGAGTTAGATTGATAATAGTAAGAGTAATGAGTATAGTAATTGTCGTACTATCGATCATATAAGCATAATATAGCTAATAATATGAGTTACATTGATAATAATAAGAGTAATAAGTATAGTAATTGTCGTTCTATCGGTCATATAACCATAATATGGCTAATAATATGAGTTAGATTGATAATAATAGGAGTAATGAGTATAGTACTTGTCGTTCTATCGATCATATAAGCATAATATGGCTAATAATATGAGTTAGATTGATAATAATAACAGTAATGAGTATAGCAATTGTCGTACTATCGATCATATAAGCATAATGTGGCTAATAATATGAGTTAGATTGATAATAATAAGAGTAATGAGTCTAGTAATTGTCGTTCTATCGATCATATCTGCATAATATGGTTAATAATATTAGTTAGAATGATAACAGTGAGTGTAATAAGTTTAGTGATTGTCGTTCTATCGATAATATAAGCATAATATGGCTAATAATATGAGTGAGATTGATAAAAGTGAGTGTAATAAGTGTAGTAAATGTCGTTCTATCGATCATATAAGCATAATATAGCTAATAATATGAGTTAGATTGATAATAATAAGAGTAATGAGTATAGTAATTGTCGTTCTATCGATCATATAAGCATAATATGGCTAATAATATGAGTTAGATTGATAATAGTGAGTGTAATAAGTTTAGTAAATGTCGTTCTATCGATCATATAAGCATAATATAGCTAATAATATGAGTTACATTGATAATAATAAGAGTAATAAGTATAGTACTTGTCGTTCTATCGGTCATATAACCATAATATGGCTAATAATATGAGTTAGATTGATAATAATAGGAGTAATGAGTATAGTAATTGTCGTTCTATCGATCATATAAGCATAATATGGCTAATAATATGAGTTAGATTGATAATAGTGAGTGTAATAAGTATAGTAATTGTCGTTCTATCGATCATATAAGCAGAATATGGCTAATAATATGAGTTAGATTGATAATAGTAAGAGTAATTAGTATAGTAATTGTCGTACTATCGATCATATAAGCATAATGTGGCTAATAATATGAGTTAGATTGATAATAATAAGAGTAATAAGTATAGTACTTGTCGTTCTATCGGTCATATAACCATAATATGGCTAATAATATGAGTTAGATTGATAATAATAGGAGTAATGAGTATAGTACTTGTCGTTCTATCGATCATATCTGCATAATATGGTTAATAATATGAGTTAGATTGATAATAGTGTGTGTAATAAGTTTAGTAAATGTCGTTCTATCGATCATATAAGCATAATATGGCTAATAATATGAGTTAGATTGATAATAATAAGAGTAGTGAGTATAGTAATTGTCGTTCTATCGATCATATCTGCATAATATGGTTAATAATATGAGTTAGATTGGTAATAGTGAGTGTAATAAGTATAGTAATTGTCGTTCTATCGATCATATAAGCAGAATATGGCTAATAATATGAGTTAGATTGATAATAGTAAGAGTAATGAGTATAGTAATTGTCGTACTATCGATCATATAAGCATAATGTGGCTAATAATATGAGTTAGATTGATAATAATAAGAGTAATAAGTATAGTAATTGTCGTTCTATCGGTCATATAACCATAATATGGCTAATAATATGAGTTAGATTGATAATAATAGGAGTAATGAGTATAGTAATTGTCGTTCTATCGATCATATCTGCATAATATGGTTAATAATATGAGTTAGATTGATAATAGTGTGTGTAATAAGTATAGTAATTGTCGTTCTATCGATCATATAAGCATAATGTGGCTAATAATATGAGTTAGATTGATAATAACAAGAGTAATGAGTATAGTAATTGTCGTTCAATCGATCATATCTGCATTATATGGTTAATAATATGAGTTAGATTGATAAAAGTGAGTGTAATAAGTTTAGTAAATGTCGTTCTATCGATCATATAAGCATAATATAGCTAATAATATGAGTTAGATTGATAATAATAAGAGTAATGAGTATAGTAATTGTCGTTCTATCGATCATATAAGCATAGTATGGCTAATAATATGAGTTAGATTGATAATAATAACAGTAATGAGTCTAGTAATTGTCGTTCTATCGATCATATCTGCATAATATGGTTAATAATATGAGTTAGATTGATAATAATAAGAGTAATGAGTATAGTAATTGTCGTTCTATCGATCATATCTGCATAATATGGTTAATAATATGAGTTACATTGATAATAGTGAGTGTAATAAGTTTAGTAAATGTCGTTCTATCGATCATATAAGCATAATATAGCTAATAATATGAGTTACATTGATAATAATAAGAGTAATAAGTATAGTAATTGTCGTTCTATCGATCATATAAGCATAATATGGCTAATAATATGAGTTAGATTGATAATAATAACAGTAATGAGTATAGTAATTGTCGTCCTATCGATCATATAAGCATAATATGGCTAATAATATGAGTTAGATTGATAATAATAAGAGTAATGAGTATAGTAATTGTCGTTCTATCGATCATATCTGCATAATATGGTTAATAATATGAGTTAGATTGATAATAGTGAGTGTAATAAGTTTAGTAAATGTCGTTTTATCGATCATATAAGCATAATATAGCTAATAATATGAGTTACATTGATAATAATAAGAGTAATGAGTATAGTAATTGTCGTTCTATCGATCATATAAGCATAATATGACTAATAATATGAGTTAGATTGATAATAATAACAGTAATGAGTATAGTAATTGTCGTCCTATCGATCATATAAGCATAATATGGCTAATAATATGAGTTAGATTGATAATAATAAGAGTAATATGTATAGTAATTATCGTTCTATCGATCATATAAGCATAATATGCCTAATAATATGAGTTAGATTGATAATAGTAAGAGTAATGAGTATAGCAATTGTCGTACTATCGATCATATAAGCATAATGTGGCTAATAATATGAGTTAGATTGATAATAATAAGAGTAATGAGTATAGTAATTGTCGTTCTATCGATCATATCTGTATAATATGGTTAATAATATGAGTTACATTGATAATAGTGAGTGTAATAAGTTTAGTAAATGTCGTTCTATCGATCATATAAGCATAACATAGCTAATAATATGTTATATTGATAATAATAAGAGTAATAAGTATAGTAATTGTCGTTCTATCGATCTTATAAGCATAATATGGCTAATAATATGAGTTAGATTGATAATAATAACAGCAATGAGTATAGCAATTGCCGTCCTATCGATCATATAAGCATAATATGGCTAATAATATGAGTTAGATTGATAATAATAAGGGTAATATGTATAGTAATTATCGTTCTATCGATCATATAAGCATAATATGGCTAATAATATGAGTTAGATTGATAATAATAACAGTAATGAGTATAGTAATTGTCGTCCTATCGATCATATAAGCATAATAAGGCTAATAATATGAGTTAGATTGATAATAATAAGAGTAGTATGTATAGTAATTATCGTTCTATCGATCATATAAGCATAATATGGCTAATAATATGAGTTAGATTGATAATAATAAGAGTAATGGGTATAGTAATTGTCGTTCTATCGATCATATAAGCAGAATATGGCTAATAATATGAGTTAGATTGATAATAGTGAGTGTAATAAGTTTAGTAAATGTCGTTCTATCGATCATATAAGCACAATATAGCTAATAATATGAGTTACATTGATAATAATAAGAGTAATAAGTATAGTAATTGTCGTTCTATCGGTCATATAACCATAATATGGCTAATAATATGAGTTAGATTGATAATAATAGGAGTAATGAGTATAGTAATTGTCGTTCTATCGATCATATAAGCATAATATGGCTAATAATATGAGTTAGATTGATAATAGTGAGTGTAATAAGTATAGTAATTGTCGTTCTATCGATCATATAAGCAGAATATGGCTAATAATATGAGTTAGATTGATAATAGTAAGAGTAATGAGTATAGTAATTGTCGTACTATCGATCATATAAGCATAATATAGCTAATAATATGAGTTACATTGATAATAATAAGAGTAATAAGTATAGTAATTGTCGTTCTATCGGTCATATAACCATAATATGGCTAATAATATGAGTTAGATTGATAATAATAGGAGTAATGAGTATAGTAATTGTCGTTCTATCGATCATATAAGCATAATATGGCTAATAATATGAGTTAGATTGATAATAGTGAGTGTAATAAGTATAGTAATTGTCGTTCTATCGATCATATAAGCAGAATATGGCTAATAATATGAGTTAGATTGATAATAGTAAGAGTAATGAGTATAGTAATTGTCGTACTATCGATCATATAAGCATAATGTGGCTAATAATATGAGTTAGATTGATAATAATAAGAGTAATAAGTATAGTAATTGTCGTTCTATCGGTCATATAACCATAATATGGCTAATAATATGAGTTAGATTGATAATAATAGGAGTAATGAGTATAGTACTTGTCGTTCTATCGATCATATAAGCATAATATGGCTAATAATATGAGTTAGATTGATAATAATAACAGTAATGAGTATAGCAATTGTCGTACTATCGATCATATAAGCATAATGTGGCTAATAATATGAGTTAGATTGATAATAATAAGAGTAATGAGTCTAGTAATTGTCGTTCTATCGATCATATCTGCATAATATGGTTAATAATATTAGTTAGAATGATAACAGTGAGTGTAATAAGTTTAGTGATTGTCGTTCTATCGATAATATAAGCATAATATGGCTAATAATATGAGTGAGATTGATAAAAGTGAGTGTAATAAGTGTAGTAAATGTCGTTCTATCGATCATATAAGCATAATATAGCTAATAATATGAGTTAGATTGATAATAATAAGAGTAATGAGTATAGTAATTGTCGTTCTATCGATCATATAAGCATAATATGGCTAATAATATGAGTTAGATTGATAATAGTGAGTGTAATAAGTTTAGTAAATGTCGTTCTATCGATCATATAAGCATAATATAGCTAATAATATGAGTTACATTGATAATAATAAGAGTAATAAGTATAGTACTTGTCGTTCTATCGGTCATATAACCATAATATGGCTAATAATATGAGTTAGATTGATAATAATAGGAGTAATGAGTATAGTAATTGTCGTTCTATCGATCATATAAGCATAATATGGCTAATAATATGAGTTAGATTGATAATAGTGAGTGTAATAAGTATAGTAATTGTCGTTCTATCGATCATATAAGCAGAATATGGCTAATAATATGAGTTAGATTGATAATAGTAAGAGTAATTAGTATAGTAATTGTCGTACTATCGATCATATAAGCATAATGTGGCTAATAATATGAGTTAGATTGATAATAATAAGAGTAATAAGTATAGTACTTGTCGTTCTATCGGTCATATAACCATAATATGGCTAATAATATGAGTTAGATTGATAATAATAGGAGTAATGAGTATAGTAATTGTCGTTCTATCGATCATATCTGCATAATATGGTTAATAATATGAGTTAGATTGATAATAGTGTGTGTAATAAGTATAGTAATTGTCGTTCTATCGATCATATAAGCATAATGTGGCTAATAATATGAGTTAGATTGATAATAACAAGAGTAATGAGTATAGTAATTGTCGTTCAATCGATCATATCTGCATTATATGGTTAATAATATGAGTTAGATTGATAAAAGTGAGTGTAATAAGTTTAGTGATTGTCGTTCTATCGATAATATAAGCATATTATGGCTAATAATATGAGTGAGATTGATAAAAGTGAGTGTAATAAGTGTAGTAAATGTCGTTCTATCGATCATATAAGCATAATATAGCTAATAATATGAGTTACATTGATAATAATAAGAGTAATAAGTATAGTAATTGTCGTTCTATCGGTCATATAACCATAATATGGCTAATAATATGAGTTAGATTGATAATAATAGGAGTAATGAGTATAGTAATTGTCGTTCTATCGATCATATAAGCATAATATGGCTAATAATATGAGTTAGATTGATAATAGTGAGTGTAATAAGTATAGTAATTGTTGTTCTATCGATCATATAAGCAGAATATGGCTAATAATATGAGTTAGATTGATAATAGTAAGAGTAATGAGTATAGTAATTGTCGTACTATCGATCATATAAGCATAATGTGGCTAATAATATGAGTTAGATTGATAATAATAAGAGTAATAAGTATAGTAATTGTCGTTCTATCGGTCATATAACCATAATATGGCTAATAATATGAGTTAGATTGATAATAATAGGAGTAATGAGTATAGTACTTGTCGTTCTATCGATCATATAAGCATAATATGGCTAATAATATGAGTTAGATTGATAATAATAACAGTAATGAGTATAGTAATTGTCGTCCTATCGATCATATAAGCAGAATATGGCTAATAATATGAGTTAGATTGATAATAGTAAGAGTAATGAGTATAGCAATTGTCGTACTATCGATCATATAAGCATAATGTGGTTAATAATATTAGTTAGAATGATAACAGTGAGTGTAATAAGTTTAGTG
Organism: Megachile rotundata; assembly: GCF_050947335.1. Classification (NCBI taxonomy): domain Eukaryota; kingdom Metazoa; phylum Arthropoda; class Insecta; order Hymenoptera; family Megachilidae; genus Megachile; species Megachile rotundata. The sequence goes on from NW_027473658.1 coordinate 87,408, forward strand.
ATTGTCGTTCTATCGATAATATAAGCATAATATGGCTAATAATATGAGTGAGATTGATAAAAGTGAGTGTAATAAGTGTAGTAAATGTCGTTCTATCGATCATATAAGCATAATATAGCTAATAATATGAGTTACATTGATAATAATAAGAGTAATGAGTATAGTAATTGTCGTTCTATCGATCATGTAAGCATAATATGGCTAATAATATGAGTTAGATTGATAATAGTGAGTGTAATAAGTTTAGTAAATGTCGTTCTATCGATCATATAAGCATAATATAGCTAATAATATGAGTTACATTGATAATAATAAGAGTAATAAGTATAGTAATTGTCGTTCTATCGGTCATATAACCATAATATGGCTAATAATATGAGTTAGATTGATAATAATAGGAGTAATGAGTATAGTAATTGTCGTTCTATCGATCATATAAGCATAATATGGCTAATAATATGAGTTAGATTGATAATAGTGAGTGTAATAAGTATAGTAATTGTCGTTCTATCGATCATATAAGCAGAATATGGCTAATAATATGAGTTAGATTGATAATAGTAAGAGTAATGAGTATAGTAATTGTCGTACTATCGATCATATAAGCATAATATGGCTAATAATATGAGTTAGATTGATAATAATAGGAGTAATGAGTATAGTACTTGTCGTTCTATCGATCATATAAGCATAATATGGCTAATAATATGAGTTAGATTGATAATAATAACAGTAATGAGTATAGTAATTGTCGTCCTATCGATCATATAAGCAGAATATGGCTAATAATATGAGTTAGATTGATAATAGTAAGAGTAATGAGTATAGCAATTGTCGTACTATCGATCATATAAGCATAATGTGGCTAATAATATGAGTTAGATTGATAATAATAAGAGTAATGAGTCTAGTAATTGTCGTTCTATCGATCATATCTGCATAATATGGTTAATAATATTAGTTAGAATGATAACAGTGAGTGTAATAAGTTTAGTGATTGTCGTTCTATCGATAATATAAGCATAATATGGCTAATAATATGAGTGAGATTGATAAAAGTGAGTGTAATAAGTGTAGTAAATGTCGTTCTATCGATCATATAAGCATAATATAGCTAATAATATGAGTTAGATTGATAATAATAAGAGTAATGAGTATAGTAATTGTCGTTCTATCGATCATATAAGCATAATATGGCTAATAATATGAGTTAGATTGATAATAGTGAGTGTAATAAGTTTAGTAAATGTCGTTCTATCGATCATATAAGCATAATATAGCTAATAATATGAGTTACATTGATAATAATAAGAGTAATAAGTATAGTAATTGTCGTTCTATCGGTCATATAACCATAATATGGCTAATAATATGAGTTAGATTGATAATAATAGGAGTAATGAGTATAGTAATTGTCGTTCTATCGATCATATAAGCATAATATGGCTAATAATATGAGTTAGATTGATAATAGTGAGTGTAATAAGTATAGTAATTGTCGTTCTATCGATCATATAAGCAGAATATGGCTAATAATATGAGTTAGATTGATAATAGTAAGAGTAATGAGTATAGTAATTGTCGTACTATCGATCATATAAGCATAATATAGCTAATAATATGAGTTACATTGATAATAATAAGAGTAATAAGTATAGTAATTGTCGTTCTATCGGTCATATAACCATAATATGGCTAATAATATGAGTTAGATTGATAATAATAGGAGTAATGAGTATAGTAATTGTCGTTCTATCGATCATATAAGCATAATATGGCTAATAATATGAGTTAGATTGATAATAGTGAGTGTAATAAGTATAGTAATTGTCGTTCTATCGATCATATAAGCAGAATATGGCTAATAATATGAGTTAGATTGATAATAGTAAGAGTAATGAGTATAGTAATTGTCGTACTATCGATCATATAAGCATAATGTGGCTAATAATATGAGTTAGATTGATAATAATAAGAGTAATAAGTATAGTAATTGTCGTTCTATCGGTCATATAACCATAATATGGCTAATAATATGAGTTAGATTGATAATAATAGGAGTAATGAGTATAGTACTTGTCGTTCTATCGATCATATAAGCATAATATGGCTAATAATATGAGTTAGATTGATAATAATAACAGTAATGAGTATAGCAATTGTCGTACTATCGATCATATAAGCATAATGTGGCTAATAATATGAGTTAGATTGATAATAATAAGAGTAATGAGTCTAGTAATTGTCGTTCTATCGATCATATCTGCATAATATGGTTAATAATATTAGTTAGAATGATAACAGTGAGTGTAATAAGTTTAGTGATTGTCGTTCTATCGATAATATAAGCATAATATGGCTAATAATATGAGTGAGATTGATAAAAGTGAGTGTAATAAGTGTAGTAAATGTCGTTCTATCGATCATATAAGCATAATATAGCTAATAATATGAGTTAGATTGATAATAATAAGAGTAATGAGTATAGTAATTGTCGTTCTATCGATCATATAAGCATAATATGGCTAATAATATGAGTTAGATTGATAATAGTGAGTGTAATAAGTTTAGTAAATGTCGTTCTATCGATCATATAAGCATAATATAGCTAATAATATGAGTTACATTGATAATAATAAGAGTAATAAGTATAGTAATTGTCGTTCTATCGATCATATAAGCATAATATGGCTAATAATATGAGTTAGATTGATAATAATAACAGTAATGAGTATAGTAATTGTCGTCCTATCGATCATATAAGCATAATATGGCTAATAATATGAGTTAGATTGATAATAATAAGAGTAATGAGTATAGTAATTGTCGTTCTATCGATCATATCTGCATAATATGGTTAATAATATGAGTTAGATTGATAATAGTGAGTGTAATAAGTTTAGTAAATGTCGTTTTATCGATCATATAAGCATAATATAGCTAATAATATGAGTTACATTGATAATAATAAGAGTAATGAGTATAGTAATTGTCGTTCTATCGATCATATAAGCATAATATGACTAATAATATGAGTTAGATTGATAATAATAACAGTAATGAGTATAGTAATTGTCGTCCTATCGATCATATAAGCATAATATGGCTAATAATATGAGTTAGATTGATAATAATAAGAGTAATATGTATAGTAATTATCGTTCTATCGATCATATAAGCATAATATGCCTAATAATATGAGTTAGATTGATAATAGTAAGAGCAATGAGTATAGCAATTGTCGTACTATCGATCATATAAGCATAATGTGGCTAATAATATGAGTTAGATTGATAATAATAAGAGTAATGAGTATAGTAATTGTCGTTCTATCGATCATATCTGTATAATATGGTTAATAATATGAGTTACATTGATAATAGTGAGTGTAATAAGTTTAGTAAATGTCGTTCTATCGATCATATAAGCATAACATAGCTAATAATATGTTATATTGATAATAATAAGAGTAATAAGTATAGTAATTGTCGTTCTATCGATCTTATAAGCATAATATGGCTAATAATATGAGTTAGATTGATAATAATAACAGCAATGAGTATAGCAATTGCCGTCCTATCGATCATATAAGCATAATATGGCTAATAATATGAGTTAGATTGATAATAATAAGGGTAATATGTATAGTAATTATCGTTCTATCGATCATATAAGCATAATATGGCTAATAATATGAGTTAGATTGATAATAATAACAGTAATGAGTATAGTAATTGTCGTCCTATCGATCATATAAGCATAATAAGGCTAATAATATGAGTTAGATTGATAATAATAAGAGTAGTATGTATAGTAATTATCGTTCTATCGATCATATAAGCATAATATGGCTAATAATATGAGTTAGATTGATAATAATAAGAGTAATGGGTATAGTAATTGTCGTTCTATCGATCATATAAGCAGAATATGGCTAATAATATGAGTTAGATTGATAATAATAACAGTAATGAGTGTAGTAATTGTCGTTCTATCGATCATATAAGCATAATATGGCTAATAATATGAGTTAGATTGATAATAGCGAGTGTAATAAGTATAGTAATTGTCGTTCTATCGATCATATAAGCAGAATATGGCTAATAATATGTGTTAGATTGATAATAGTAAGAGTAATGAGTATAGTAATTGTCGTACTATCGATCATATAAGCATAATGTGGCTAATAATATGAGTTAGATTGATAATAATAAGAGTAATAAGTATAGTAATTGTCGTTCTATCGGTCATATAACCATAATATGGCTAATAATATGAGTTAGATTGATAATAATAGGAGTAATGAGTATAGTAATTGTCGTTCTATCGATCATATAAGCATGATATGGCTAATAATATGAGTTAGATTGATAATAGTGAGTGTAATAAGTATAGTAATTGTCGTTCTATCGATCATATAAGCAGAATATGGCTAATAATATGAGTTAGATTGATAATAGTAAGAGTAATGAGTATAGTAATTGTCGTACTATCGATCATATAAGCATAATATGGCTAATAATATGAGTTAGATTGATAAAAGTGAGTGTAATAAGTTTAGTAAATGTCGTTCTATCGATCATATAAGCATAATATAGCTAATAATATGAGTTAGATTGATAATAATAAGAGTAATGAGTATAGTAATTGTCGTTCTATCGATCATATAAGCATAGTATGGCTAATAATATGAGTTAGATTGATAATAATAACAGTAATGAGTCTAGTAATTGTCGTTCTATCGATCATATCTGCATAATATGGTTAATAATATGAGTTAGATTGATAATAATAAGAGTAATGAGTATAGTAATTGTCGTTATATCGATCATATCTGCATAATATGGTTAATAATATGAGTTACATTGATAATAGTGAGTGTAATAAGTTTAGTAAATGTCGTTCTATCGATCATATAAGCATAATATAGCTAATAATATGAGTTACATTGATAATAATAAGAGTAATAAGTATAGTAATTGTCGTTCTATCGATCATATAAGCATAATATGGCTAATAATATGAGTTAGATTGATAATAATAACAGTAATTAGTATAGTAATTGTCGTCCTATCGATCATATAAGCATAATATGGCTAATAATATGAGTTAGATTGATAATAATAAGAGTAATGAGTATAGTAATTGTCGTTCTATCGATCATATCTGCATAATATGGTTAATAATATGAGTTAGATTGATAATAGTGAGTGTAATAAGTTTAGTAAATGTCGTTTTATCGATCATATAAGCATAATATAGCTAATAATATGAGTTACATTGATAATAATAAGAGTAATGAGTATAGTAATTGTCGTTCTATCGATCATATAAGCATAATATGACTAATAATATGAGTTAGATTGATAATAATAACAGTAATGAGTATAGTAATTGTCGTCCTATCGATCATATAAGCATAATATGGCTAATAATATGAGTTAGATTGATAATAATAAGAGTAATATGTATAGTAATTATCGTTCTATCGATCATATAAGCATAATATGCCTAATAATATGAGTTAGATTGATAATAGTAAGAGTAATGAGTATAGCAATTGTCGTACTATCGATCATATAAGCATAATGTGGCTAATAATATGAGTTAGATTGATAATAATAAGAGTAATGAGTATAGTAATTGTCGTTCTATCGATCATATCTGCATAATATGGTTAATAATATGAGTTACATTGATAATAGTGAGTGTAATAAGTTTAGTAAATGTCGTTCTATCGATCATATAAGCATAACATAGCTAATAATATGTTATATTGATAATAATAAGAGTAATAAGTATAGTAATTGTCGTTCTATCGATCTTATAAGCATAATATGGCTAATAATATGAGTTAGATTGATAATAATAACAGCAATGAGTATAGCAATTGCCGTCCTATCGATCATATAAGCATAATATGGCTAATAATATGAGTTAGATTGATAATAATAAGGGTAATATGTATAGTAATTATCGTTCTATCGATCATATAAGCATAATATGGCTAATAATATGAGTTAGATTGATAATAATAACAGTAATGAGTATAGTAATTGTCGTCCTATCGATCATATAAGCATAATAAGGCTAATAATATGAGTTAGATTGATAATAATAAGAGTAGTATGTATAGTAATTATCGTTCTATCGATCATATAAGCATAATATGGCTAATAATATGAGTTAGATTGATAATAATAAGAGTAATGGGTATAGTAATTGTCGTTCTATCGATCATATAAGCAGAATATGGCTAATAATATGAGTTAGATTGATAATAATAACAGTAATGAGTGTAGTAATTGTCGTTCTATCGATCATATCTGCATAATATGGTTAATAATATGAGTTAGATTGATAATAGTGAGTGTAATAAGTGTAGTAATTGTCGTTCTATCGATCATATAAGCATAATATGACTAATAATATGAGTTAGATTGATAATAATAACAGTAATGAGTATAGTAATTGTCGTCCTATCGATCATATAAGCATAATATGGCTAATAATATGAGTTAGATTGATAATAATAAGAGTAATATGTATAGTAATTATCGTTCTATCGATCATATAAGCATAATATGCCTAATAATATGAGTTAGATTGATAATAGTAAGAGTAATGAGTATAGCAATTGTCGTACTATCGATCATATAAGCATAATGTGGCTAATAATATGAGTTAGATTGATAATAATAAGAGTAATGAGTATAGTAATTGTCGTTCTATCGATCATATCTGCATAATATGGTTAATAATATGAGTTACATTGATAATGGTGAGTGTAATAAGTTTAGTAAATGTCGTTCTATCGATCATATAAGCATAACATAGCTAATAATATGTTATATTGATAATAATAAGAGTAATAAGTATAGTAATTGTCGTTCTATCGATCATATAAGCATAATATGGCTAATAATATGAGTTAGATTGATAATAATAAGAGTAATAAGTACAGTAATTGTCGTTCTATCGATCATATAAGCATAATATGGCTAATAATATGAGTTAGATTGATAAAAGTGAGTGTAATAAGTTTAGTAAATGTCGTTCTATCGATCATATAAGCATAATATAGCTAATAATATGAGTTAGATTGATAATAATAAGAGTAATGAGTATAGTAATTGTCGTTCTATCGATCATATAAGCATAGTATGGCTAATAATATGAGTTAGATTGATAATAATAAGAGTAATGAGTCTAGTAATTGTCGTTCTATCGATCATATCTGCATAATATGGTTAATAATATGAGTTAGATTGATAATAATAAGAGTAATGAGTATAGTAATTGTCGTTCTATCGATCATATCTGCATAATATGGTTAATAATATGAGTTAGATTGATAATAGTGAGTGTAATAAGTTTAGTAAATGTCGTTCTATCGATCATATAAGCATAATATGGCTAATAATATGAGTTAGATTGATAATAGCGAGTGTAATAAGTATAGTAATTGTCGTTCTATCGATCATAGAAGCAGAATATGGCTAATAATATGAGTTAGATTGATAATAGTAAGAGTAATGAGTATAGTAATTGTCGTACTATCGATCATATAAGCATAATGTGGCTAATAATATGAGTTAGATTGATAATAATAAGAGTAATAAGTATAGTAATTGTCGTTCTATCGGTCATATAACCATAATATGGCTAATAATATGAGTTAGATTGATAATAATAAGAGTAATGAGTATAGTAATTGTCGTTCTATCGATCATATCTGCATAATATGGTTAATAATATGAGTTAGATTGATAATAGTGAGTGTAATAAGTGTAGTAATTGTCGTTCTATCGATCATATCTGCAAAATATGGCTAATAATATGAGTTAGATTGATAATAATAAGATTAATAAGTATAGTAATTGTCGTTCTATCGATCATATCTGCATAATATGGTTAATAATATGAGTTAGATTGATAATAGTGAGTGTAATAAGTTTAGTAATTGTCGTTCTATCGATCATATAAGCAGAATATGGCTAATAATATGAGTTAGATTGATAATAATAACAGTAATGAGTGTAGTAATTGTCGTTCTATCGATCATATAAGCATAATATGGCTAATAATATGAGTTAGATTGATAATAGCGAGTGTAATAAGTATAGTAATTGTCGTTCTATCGATCATATAAGCATAATATAGCTAATAATATGAGTTACATTGATAATAATAAGAGTAATGAGTATAGTAATTGTCGTTCTATCGATCATATAAGCATAATATGACTAATAATATGAGTTAGATTGATAATAATAACAGTAATGAGTATAGTAATTGTCGTCCTATCGATCATATAAGCATAATATGGCTAATAATATGAGTTAGATTGATAATAATAAGAGTAATATGTATAGTAATTATCGTTCTATCGATCATATAAGCATAATATGCCTAATAATATGAGTTAGATTGATAATAATAAGAATAATGAGTCTAGTAATTGTCGTTCTATCGATCATATCTGCATAATATGGTTAATAATATGAGTTAGATTGATAATAATAAGAGTAATGAGTATAGTAAATGTCGTTCTATCGATCATATAAGCATAATATGGCTAATAATATGAGTTAGATTGATAATAATAACAGCAATGAGTATAGCAATTGCTGTCCTATCGATCATATAAGCATATTATGGCTAATAATATGAGTTAGATTGATAATAATAAGGGTAATATGTATAGTAATTATCGTTCTATCGATCATATAAGCATAATATGGCTAATAATATGAGTTAGATTGATAATAATAACAGTAATGAGTATAGTAATTGTCGTCCTATCGATCATATAAGCATAATATGGTTAATAATATGAGTTAGATTGATAATAGTGTGTGTAATAAGTGTAGTAATTGTCGTTCTATCGATCATATCTGCATAATATGGCTAATAATATGAGTTAGATTGATAATAATAAGATTAATAAGTATAGTAATTGTCGTTCTATCGATCATATCTGCATAATATGGTTAATAATATGAGTTAGATTGATAATAGTGAGTGTAATAAGTTTAGTAATTGTCGTTCTATCGATCATATAAGCAGAATATGGCTAATAATATGAGATAGATTGATAATAATAACAGTAATGAGTGTAGTAATTGTCGTTCTATCGATCATATAAGCATAATATGGCTAATAATATGAGTTAGATTGATAATAGCGAGTGTAATAAGTATAGTAATTGTCGTTCTATCGATCATATAAGCATAATATAGCTAATAATATGAGTTACATTGATAATAATAAGAGTAATGAGTATAGTAATTGTCGTTCTATCGATCATATAAGCATAATATGACTAATAATATGAGTTAGATTGATAATAATAACAGTAATGAGTATAGTAATTGTCGTCCTATCGATCATATAAGCATAATATGGCTAATAATATGAGTTAGATTGATAATAATAAGAGTAATATGTATAGTAATTATCGTTCTATCGATCATATAAGCATAATATGCCTAATAATATGAGTTAGATTGATAATAATAAGAATAATGAGTCTAGTAATTGTCGTTCTATCGATCATATCTGCATAATATGGTTAATAATATGAGTTAGATTGATAATAATAAGAGTAATGAGTATAGTAAATGTCGTTCTATCGATCATATAAGCATAATATAGCTAATAATATGTTATATTGATAATAATAAGAGTAATAAGTATAGTAATTGTCGTTCTATCGATCTTATAAGCATAATATGGCTAATAATATGAGTTAGATTGATAATAATAACAGCAATGAGTATAGCAATTGCTGTCCTATCGATCATATAAGCATATTATGGCTAATAATATGAGTTAGATTGATAATAATAAGGGTAATATGTATAGTAATTATCGTTCTATCGATCATATAAGCATAATATGGCTAATAATATGAGTTAGATTGATAATAATAACAGTAATGAGTATAGTAATTGTCTTCCTATCGATCATATAAGCATAATAAGGCTAATAATATGAGTTAGATTGATAATAATAAGAGTAGTATGTATAGTAATTATCGTTCTATCGATCATATAAGCATAATATGGCTAATAATATGAGTTAGATTGATAATAATAACAGTAATGAGTATAGTAATTGTCGTCCTATCGATCATATAAGCAGAATATGGCTAATAATATGAGTTAGACTGATAATAGTAAGAGTAATGAGTATAGCAATTGTCGTACTATCGATCATATAAGCATAATGTGGCTAATAATATGAGTTAGATTGATAATAATAAGAGTAATGAGTCTAGTAATTGTCGTTCTATCGATCATGTCTGCATAATATGGTTAATAATATTAGTTAGAATGATAACAGTGAGTGTAATAAGTTTAGTGATTGTCGTTCTATCGATAATATAAGCATAATATGGCTAATAATATGAGTGAGATTGATAAAAGTGAGTGTAATAAGTGTAGTAAATGTCGTTCTATCGATCATATAAGCATAATATAGCTAATAATATGAGTTACATTGATAATAATAAGAGTAATGAGTATAGTAATTGTCGTTCTATCGATCATGTAAGCATAATATGGCTAATAATATGAGTTAGATTGATAATAATAAGAGTAATGGGTATAGTAATTGTCGTTCTATCGATCATATAAGCAGAATATGGCTAATAATATGAGTTAGATTGATAATAATAACAGTAATGAGTGTAGTAATTGTCGTTCTATCGATCATATAAGCATAATATGGCTAATAATATGAGTTAGATTGATAATAGCGAGTGTAATAAGTATAGTAATTGTCGTTCTATCGATCATATAAGCAGAATATGGCTAATAATATGAGTTAGATTGATAATAGTAAGAGTAATGAGTATAGTAATTGTCGTACTATCGATCATATAAGCATAATGTGGCTAATAATATGAGTTAGATTGATAATAATAAGAGTAATAAGTATAGTAATTGTCGTTCTATCGGTCATATAACCATAATATGGCTAATAATATGAGTTAGATTGATAATAATAAGAGTAATGAGTATAGTAATTGTCGTTTTATCGATCATATCTGCATAATATGGTTAATAATATGAGTTAGATTGATAATAGTGAGTGTAATAAGTGTAGTAATTGTCGTTCTATCGATCATATAAGCATAATATGACTAATAATATGAGTTAGATTGATAATAATAACAGTAATGAGTATAGTAATTGTCGTCCTATCGATCATATAAGCATAATATGGCTAATAATATGAGTTAGATTGATAATAATAAGAGTAATATGTATAGTAATTATCGTTCTATCGATCATATAAGCATAATATGCCTAATAATATGAGTTAGATTGATAATAATAAGAATAATCAGTCTAGTAATTGTCGTTCTATCGATCATATCTGCATAATATGGTTAATAATATGAGTTAGATTGATAATAGTAAGAGTAATGAGTATAGCAATTGTCGTACTATCGATCATATAAGCATAATGTGGCTAATAATATGAGTTAGATTGATAATAATAAGAGTAATGAGTATAGTAATTGTCGTTCTATCGATCATATCTGCATAATATGGTTAATAATATGAGTTGCATTGATAATGGTGAGTGTAATAAGTTTAGTAAATGTCGTTCTATCGATCATATAAGCATAACATAGCTAATAATATGTTATATTGATAATAATAAGAGTAATAAGTATAGTAATTGTCGTTCTATCGATCATATAAGCATAATATGGCTAATAATATGAGTTAGATTGATAATAATAAGAGTAATAAGTACAGTAATTGTCGTTCTATCGATCATATAAGCATAATATGGCTAATAATATGAGTTAGATTGATAGAAGTGAGTGTAATAAGTTTAGTAAATGTCGTTCTATCGATCATATAAGCATAATATAGCTAATAATATGAGTTAGATTGATAATAATAAGAGTAATGAGTATAGTAATTGTCGTTCTATCGATCATATAAGCATAGTATGGCTAATAATATGAGTTAGATTGATAATAATAAGAGTAATGAGTCTAGTAATTGTCGTTCTATCGATCATATCTGCATAATATGGTTAATAATATGAGTTAGATTGATAATAATAAGAGTAATGAGTATAGTAATTGTCGTTCTATCGATCATATCTGCATAATATGGTTAATAATATGAGTTAGATTGATAATAGTGAGTGTAATAAGTTTAGTAAATGTCGTTCTATCGATCATATAAGCATAATATGGCTAATAATATGAGTTAGATTGATAATAGCGAGTGTAATAAGTATAGTAATTGTCGTTCTATCGATCATATAAGCAGAATATGGCTAATAATATGAGTTAGATTGATAATAGTAAGAGTAATGAGTATAGTAATTGTCGTACTATCGATCATATAAGCATAATGTGGCTAATAATATGAGTTAGATTGATAATAATAAGAGTAATAAGTATAGTAATTGTCGTTCTATCGGTCATATAACCATAATATGGCTAATAATATGAGTTAGATTGATAATAATAAGAGTAATGAGTATAGTAATTGTCGTTCTATCGATCATATCTGCATAATATGGTTAATAATATGAGTTAGATTGATAATAGTGAGTGTAATAAGTGTAGTAATTGTCGTTCTATCGATCATATCTGCAAAATATGGCTAATAATATGAGTTAGATTGATAATAATAAGATTAATAAGTATAGTAATTGTCGTTCTATCGATCATATCTGCATAATATGGTTAATAATATGAGTTAGATTGATAATAGTGAGTGTAATAAGTTTAGTAATTGTCGTTCTATCGATCATATAAGCAGAATATGGCTAATAATATGAGTTAGATTGATAATAATAACAGTAATGAGTGTAGTAATTGTCGTTCTATCGATCATATAAGCATAATATGGCTAATAATATGAGTTAGATTGATAATAGCGAGTGTAATAAGTATAGTAATTGTCGTTCTATCGATCATATAAGCATAATATAGCTAATAATATGAGTTACATTGATAATAATAAGAGTAATGAGTATAGTAATTGTCGTTCTATCGATCATATAAGCATAATATGACTAATAATATGAGTTAGATTGATAATAATAACAGTAATGAGTATAGTAATTGTCGTCCTATCGATCATATAAGCATAATATGGCTAATAATATGAGTTAGATTGATAATAATAAGAGTAATATGTATAGTAATTATCGTTCTATCGATCATATAAGCATAATATGCCTAATAATATGAGTTAGATTGATAATAATAAGAATAATGAGTCTAGTAATTGTCGTTCTATCGATCATATCTGCATAATATGGTTAATAATATGAGTTAGATTGATAATAATAAGAGTAATGAGTATAGTAAATGTCGTTCTATCGATCATATAAGCATAATATGGCTAATAATATGAGTTAGATTGATAATAATAACAGCAATGAGTATAGCAATTGCTGTCCTATCGATCATATAAGCATATTATGGCTAATAATATGAGTTAGATTGATAATAATAAGGGTAATATGTATAGTAATTATCGTTCTATCGATCATATAAGCATAATATGGCTAATAATATGAGTTAGATTGATAATAATAACAGTAATGAGTATAGTAATTGTCGTCCTATCGATCATATAAGCATAATATGGTTAATAATATGAGTTAGATTGATAATAGTGTGTGTAATAAGTGTAGTAATTGTCGTTCTATCGATCATATCTGCATAATATGGCTAATAATATGAGTTAGATTGATAATAATAAGATTAATAAGTATAGTAATTGTCGTTCTATCGATCATATCTGCATAATATGGTTAATAATATGAGTTAGATTGATAATAGTGAGTGTAATAAGTTTAGTAATTGTCGTTCTATCGATCATATAAGCAGAATATGGCTAATAATATGAGATAGATTGATAATAATAACAGTAATTAGTGTAGTAATTGTCGTTCTATCGATCATATAAGCATAATATGGCTAATAATATGAGTTAGATTGATAATAGCGAGTGTAATAAGTATAGTAATTGTCGTTCTATCGATCATATAAGCATAATATAGCTAATAATATGAGTTACATTGATAATAATAAGAGTAATGAGTATAGTAATTGTCGTTCTATCGATCATATAAGCATAATATGACTAATAATATGAGTTAGATTGATAATAATAACAGTAATGAGTATAGTAATTGTCGTCCTATCGATCATATAAGCATAATATGGCTAATAATATGAGTTAGATTGATAATAATAAGAGTAATATGTATAGTAATTATCGTTCTATCGATCATATAAGCATAATATGCCTAATAATATGAGTTAGATTGATAATAATAAGAATAATGAGTCTAGTAATTGTCGTTCTATCGATCATATCTGCATAATATGGTTAATAATATGAGTTAGATTGATAATAATAAGAGTAATGAGTATAGTAAATGTCGTTCTATCGATCATATAAGCATAATATAGCTAATAATATGTTATATTGATAATAATAAGAGTAATAAGTATAGTAATTGTCGTTCTATCGATCTTATAAGCATAATATGGCTAATAATATGAGTTAGATTGATAATAATAACAGCAATGAGTATAGCAATTGCTGTCCTATCGATCATATAAGCATATTATGGCTAATAATATGAGTTAGATTGATAATAATAAGGGTAATATGTATAGTAATTATCGTTCTATCGATCATATAAGCATAATATGGCTAATAATATGAGTTAGATTGATAATAATAACAGTAATGAGTATAGTAATTGTCTTCCTATCGATCATATAAGCATAATAAGGCTAATAATATGAGTTAGATTGATAATAATAAGAGTAGTATGTATAGTAATTATCGTTCTATCGATCATATAACCATAATATGGCTAATAATATGAGTTAGATTGATAATAATAGGAGTAATGAGTATAGTACTTGTCGTTCTATCGATCATATAAGCATAATATGGCTACTAATATGAGTTAGATTGATAATAATAACAGTAATGAGTATAGTAATTGTCGTCCTATCGATCATATAAGCAGAATATGGCTAATAATATGAGTTAGATTGATAATAGTAAGAGTAATGAGTATAGCAATTGTCGTACTATCGACCATATAAGCATAATGTGGTTAATAATATGAGTTAGATTGATAATAATAAGAGTAATGAGTCTAGCAATTGTCGTTCTATCGATCATATCTGCATAATATGGTTAATAATATTAGTTAGAATGATAACAGTGAGTGTAATAAGTTTAGTGATTGTCGTTCTATCGATAATATAAGCATAATATGGCTAATAATATGAGTGAGATTGATAAAAGTGAGTGTAATAAGTGTAGTAAATGTCGTTCTATCGATCATATAAGCATAATATAGCTAATAATATGAGTTAGATTGATAATAATAAGAGTAATGAGTATAGTAATTGTCGTTCTATCGATCATATAAGCATAATATGGCTAATAATATGAGTTAGATTGATAATAGTGAGTGTAATAAGTTTAGTAAATGTCGTTCTATCGATCATATAAGCATAATATAGCTAATAATATGAGTTACATTGATAATAATAAGAGTAATAAGTATAGTAATTGTCGTTCTATCGGTCATATAACCATAATATGGCTAATAATATGAGTTAGATTGATAATAATAGGAGTAATGAGTATAGTAATTGTCGTTCTATCGATCATATAAGCATAATATGGCTAATAATATGAGTTAGATTGATAATAGTGAGTGTAATAAGTATAGTAATTGTCGTTCTATCGATCATATAAGCAGAATATGGCTAATAATATGAGTTAGATTGATAATAGTAAGAGTAATGAGTATAGTAATTGTCGTACTATCGATCATATAAGCATAATGTGGCTAATAATATGAGTTAGATTGATAATAATAAGAGTAATAAGTATAGTAATTGTCGTTCTATCGGTCATATAACCATAATATGGCTAATAATATGAGTTAGATTGATAATAATAGGAGTAATGAGTATAGTACTTGTCGTTCTATCGATCATATCTGCATAATATGGTTAATAATATGAGTTAGATTGATAATAGTGTGTGTAATAAGTTTAGTAAATGTCGTTCTATCGATCATATAAGCATAATATGGCTAATAATATGAGTTAGATTGATAATAATAAGAGTAGTGAGTATAGTAATTGTCGTTCTATCGATCATATCTGCATAATATGGTTAATAATATGAGTTAGATTGGTAATAGTGAGTGTAATAAGTATAGTAATTGTCGTTCTATCGGTCATATGAGCATAATATGGCTAATAATATGAGTTAGATTGATAATAATAAGAGTAATAAGTATAGTAATTGTCGTTCTATCGATCATATAAGCATAATATGGCTAATAATATGAGGTAGATTGATAATAGTGAGTGTAATAAGTATAGTAATTGTCGTTCTATCGATCATATAAGCAGAATATGGCTAATAATATGAGTTAGATTGATAATAGTAAGAGTAATGAGTATAGTAATTGTCGTACTATCGATCATATAAGCATAATGTGGCTAATAATATGAGTTAAATTGATAATAATAAGAGTAATAAGTATAGTAATTGTCATTCTATCGGTCATATAACCATAATATGGCTAATAATATGAGTTAGATCGATAATAATAGGAGTAATGAGTATAGTAATTGTCGTTCTATCGATCATATAAGCATAATATGGCTAATAATATGAGTTAGATTGATAATAGTGAGTGTAATAAGTATAGTAATTGTCGTTCTATCGATCATATAAGCAGAATATGGCTAATAATATGAGTTAGATTGATAGTAGTAAGAGTAATGAGTATAGTAATTGTCGTACTATCGATCATATAAGCATAATGTGGCTAATAATATGAGTTAGATTGATAATAATAAGAGTAATAAGTATAGTAATTGTCGTTCTATCGGTCATATAACCATAATATGGCTAATAATATGAGTTAGATTGATAATAATAGGAGTAATGAGTATAGTAATTGTCGTTCTATCGATCATATTTGCATAATATGGTTAATAATATGAGTTAGATTGATAATAGTGTGTGTAATAAGTATAGTAATTGTCGTTCTATCGATCATATAAGCATAATGTGGCTAATAATATGAGTTAGATTGATAATAACAAGAGTAATGAGTATAGTAATTGTCGTTCAATCGATCATATCTGCATTATATGGTTAATAATATGAGTTAGATTGATAATAGTGAGTGTAATAAGTATAGTAATTGTCGCTCTATCGATCATATAAGCATAATATGGCTAATAATATGAGTTAGATAGATAATAATAAGAGTAATGAGTATAGTTATTGTCGTTCTATCGATCGTATCTGCATAATGTGGTTAATAATATGAGTTAGATTGATAATAGTGAGTGTAATAAGTATAGTAATTGTCGTTCTATCGATCATATAAGCATAATATGGCTAATAATATGAGTTAGATTGATAATAATAAGAGTAATAAGTACAGTAATTGTCGTTCTATCGATCATATAAGCATAATATGGCTAATAATATGAGTTAGATTGATAAAAGTGAGTGTAATAAGTTTAGTAAATGTCGTTCTATCGATCATATAAGCATAATATAGCTAATAATATGAGTTAGATTGATAATAATAAGAGTAATGAGTATAGTAATTGTCGTTCTATCGATCATATAAGCATAGTATGGCTAATAATATGAGTTAGATTGATAATAATAAGAGTAATGAGTCTAGTAATTGTCGTTCTATCGATCATATCTGCATAATATGGTTAATAATATGAGTTAGATTGATAATAATAAGAGTAATGAGTATAGTAATTGTCGTTCTATCGATCATATCTGCATAATATGGTTAATAATATGAGTTAGATTGATAATAGTGAGTGTAATAAGTTTAGTAAATGTCGTTCTATCGATCATATAAGCATAATATGGCTAATAATATGAGTTAGATTGATAATAGTGAGTGTAATAAGTATAGTAATTGTCGTTCTATCGATCATATCTGCATAATATGGTTAATAATATGAGTTAGATTGATAATAGTGAGTGTAATAAGTTTAGTAAATGTCGTTCTATCGATCATATAAGCATAATATGGCTAATAATATGAGTTAGATTGATAATAGTGAGTGTAATAAGTATAGTAATTGTCGTTCTATCGATCATATAAGCAGAATATGGCTAATAATATGAGTTAGATTGATAATAGTAAGAGTAATGAGTATAGTAATTGTCGTACTATCGATCATATAAGCATAATGTGGCTAATAATATGAGTTAGATTGATAATAATAAGAGTAATAAGTATAGTAATTGTCGTTCTATCGATCATATAAGCATAATGTGGCTAATAATATGAGTTAGATTGATAATAATAAGAGTAGTGAGTATAGTAATTGTCGTTCTATCGATCATATCTGCATAATATGGTTAATAATATGAGTTAGATTGATAATAGTGAGTGTAATAAGTATAGTAATTGTCGCTCTATCGATCATATAAGCATAATATGGCTAATAATATGAGTTAGATAGATAATAATAAGAGTAATGTGTATAGTTATTGTCGTTCTATCGATCATATCTGCATAATATGGTTAATAATATGAGTTAGATTGACAATAGTGAGTGTAATAAGTTTAGTAAATGTCGTTTTATCGATCATATAAGCATAATATAGCTAATAATATGAGTTACATTGATAATAATAAGAGTAATGAGTATAGTAATTGTCGTTCTATCGATCATATAAGCATAATATGACTAATAATATGAGTTAGATTGATAATAATAACAGTAATGAGTATAATAATTGTCGTCCTATCGATCATATAAGCATAATATGGCTAATAATATGAGTTAGATTGATAATAATAAGAGTAATATGTATAGTAATTATCGTTCTATCGATCATATAAGCATAATATGCCTAATAATATGAGTTAGATTGATAATAATAAGAATAATGAGTCTAGTAATTGTCGTTCTATCGATCATATCTGCATAATATGGTTAATAATATGAGTTAGATTGATAATAATAAGAGTAATGAGTATAGTAATTGTCGTTCTATCGATCATATCTGCATAATATGGTTAATAATATGAGTTACATTGATAATAGTGAGTGTAATAAGTTTAGTAAATGTCGTTCTATCGATCATATAAGCATAATATAGCTAATAATATGTTATATTGATAATAATAAGAGTAATAAGTATAGTAATTGTCGTTCTATCGATCTTATAAGCATAATATGGCTAATAATATGAGTTAGATTGATAATAATAACAGCAATGAGTATAGCAATTGCCGTCCTATCGATCATATAAGCATAATATGGCTAATAATATGAGTTAGATTGATAATAATAAGGGTAATATGTATAGTAATTATCGTTCTATCGATCATATAAGCATAATATGGCTAATAATATGAGTTAGATTGATAATAATAACAGTAATGAGTATAGTAATTGTCGTCCTATCGATCATATAAGCAGAATATGGCTAATAATATGAGTTAGATTGATAATAGTAAGAGTAATGAGTATAGCAATTGTCGTACTATCGATCATATAAGCATAATGTGGCTAATAATATGAGTTAGATTGATAATAATAAGAGTAATGAGTCTAGTAATTGTCGTTCTATCGATCATATCTGCATAATATGGTTAATAATATTAGTTAGAATGATAACAGTGAGTGTAATAAGTTTAGTGATTGTCGTTCTATCGATAATATAAGCATAATATGGCTAATAATATGAGTGAGATTGATAAAAGTTAGTGTAATAAGTGTAGTAAATGTCGTTCTATCGATCATATAAGCATAATATAGCTAATAATATGAGTTAGATTGATAATAATAAGAGTAATGAGTAAAGTAATTGTCGTTCTATCGATCATATAAGCATAATATGGCTAATAATATGAGTTAGATTGATAACAGTGAGTGTAATAAGTTTAGTAAATGTCGTTCTATCGATCATATAAGCATAATATAGCTAATAATATGAGTTACATTGATAATAATAAGAGTAATAAGTATAGTAATTGTCGTTCTATCGGTCATATAAGCATAATATCGCTAATAATATGAGTTAGATTGATAATAATAAGAGTAATGAGTAAAGTAATTGTCGTTCTATCGATCATATAAGCATAATATGGCTAATAATATGAGTTAGATTGATAACAGTGAGTGTAATAAGTTTAGTAAATGTCGTTCTATCGATCATATAAGCATAATATAGCTAATAATATGAGTTACATTGATAATAATAAGAGTAATAAGTATAGTAATTGTCGTTCTATCGGTCATATAACCATAATATGGCTAATAATATGAGTTAGATTGATAATAATAGGAGTAATGAGTATAGTAATTGTCGTTCTATCGATCATATAAGCATAATATGGCTAATAATATGAGTTAGATTGATAATAGTGAGTGTAATAAGTATAGTAATTGTCGTTCTATCGATCATATAAGCAGAATATGGCTAATAATATGAGTTAGATTGATAATAGTATGAGTAATGAGTATAGTAATTGTCGTACTATCGATCATATAAGCATAATATGGCTAATAATATGAGTTAGATTGATAATAATAAGGGTAATATGTATAGTAATTATCGTTCTATCGATCATATAAGCATAATATGGCTAATAATATGAGTTAGATTGATAATAATAACAGTAATGAGTATAGTAATTGTCGTTCTATCGATCATATAAGCAGAATATGGCTAATAATATGAGTTAGATTGATAATAGTAAGAGTAATGAGTATAGTAATTGTCGTACTATCGATCATATAAGCATAATGTGGCTAATAATATGAGTTAAATTGATAATAATAAGAGTAATAAGTATAGTAATTGTCGTTCTATCGGTCATATAACCATAATATGGCTAATAATATGAGTTAGATTGATAATAATAGGAGTAATGAGTATAGTAATTGTCGTTCTATCGATCATATAAGCATAATATGGCTAATAATATGAGTTAGATTGATAATAGTGAGTGTAATAAGTATAGTAATTGTCGTTCTATCGATCATATAAGCAGAATATGGCTAATAATATGAGTTAGATTGATAATAGTAAGAGTAATGAGTATAGTAATTGTCGTACTATCGATCATATAAGCATAATGTGGCTAATAATATGAGTTAGATTGATAATAATAAGAGTAATAAGTATAGTAATTGTCGTTCTATCGGTCATATAACCATAATATGGCTAATAATATGAGTTAGATTGATAATAATAGGAGTAATGAGTATAGTACTTGTCGTTCTATCGATCATATCTGCATAATATGGTTAATAATATGAGTTAGATTGATAATAGTGTGTGTAATAAGTTTAGTAAATGTCGTTCTATCGATCATATAAGCATAATATGGCTAATAATATGAGTTAGATTGATAATAATAAGAGTAGTGAGTATAGTAATTGTCGTTCTATCGATCATATCTGCATAATATGGTTAATAATATGAGTTAGATTGGTAATAGTGAGTGTAATAAGTATAGTAATTGTCGTTCTATCGATCATATAAGCATAATATAGCTAATAATATGTTATATTGATAATAATAAGAGTAATAAGTATAGTAATTGTCGTTCTATCGATCTTATAAGCATAATATGGCTAATAATATGAGTTAGATTGATAATAATAACAGCAATGAGTATAGCAATTGCCGTCCTATCGATCATATAAGCATAATATGGCTAATAATATGAGTTAGATTGATAATAATAAGGGTAATATGTATAGTAATTATCGTTCTATCGATCATATAAGCATAATATGGCTAATAATATGAGTTAGATTGATAATAATAACAGTAATGAGTATAGTAATTGTCGTCCTATCGATCATATAAGCAGAATATGGCTAATAATATGAGTTAGATTGATAATAGTAAGAGTAATGAGTATAGCAATTGTCGTACTATCGATCATATAAGCATAATGTGGCTAATAATATGAGTTAGATTGATAATAATAAGAGTAATGAGTCTAGTAATTGTCGTTCTATCGATCATATCTGCATAATATGGTTAATAATATTAGTTAGAATGATAACAGTGAGTGTAATAAGTTTAGTGATTGTCGTTCTATCGATAATATAAGCATAATATGGCTAATAATATGAGTGAGATTGATAAAAGTGAGTGTAATAAGTGTAGTAAATGTCGTTCTATCGATCATATAAGCATAATATAGCTAATAATATGAGTTAGATTGATAATAATAAGAGTAATGAGTAAAGTAATTGTCGTTCTATCGATCATATAAGCATAATATGGCTAATAATATGAGTTAGATTGATAACAGTGAGTGTAATAAGTTTAGTAAATGTCGTTCTATCGATCATATAAGCATAATATAGCTAATAATATGAGTTACATTGATAATAATAAGAGTAATAAGTATAGTAATTGTCGTTCTATCGGTCATATAACCATAATATGGCTAATAATATGAGTTAGATTGATAATAATAGGAGTAATGAGTATAGTAATTGTCGTTCTATCGATCATATAAGCATAATATGGCTAATAATATGAGTTAGATTGATAATAGTGAGTGTAATAAGTATAGTAATTGTCGTTCTATCGATCATATAAGCAGAATATGGCTAATAATATGAGTTAGATTGATAATAGTATGAGTAATGAGTATAGTAATTGTCGTACTATCGATCATATAAGCATAATATGGCTAATAATATGAGTTAGATTGATAATAATAAGGGTAATATGTATAGTAATTATCGTTCTATCGATAATATAAGCATAATATGGCTAATAATATGAGTTAGATTGATAATAATAACAGTAATGAGTATAGTAATTGTCGTTCTATCGATCATATAAGCAGAATATGGCTAATAATATGAGTTAGATTGATAATAGTAAGAGTAATGAGTATAGTAATTGTCGTACTATCGATCATATAAGCATAATGTGGCTAATAATATGAGTTAAATTGATAATAATAAGAGTAATAAGTATAGTAATTGTCGTTCTATCGGTCATATAACCATAATATGGCTAATAATATGAGTTAGATTGATAATAATAGGAGTAATGAGTATAGTAATTGTCGTTCTATCGATCATATAAGCATAATATGGCTAATAATATGAGTTAGATTGATAATAGTGAGTGTAATAAGTATAGTAATTGTCGTTCTATCGATCATATAAGCAGAATATGGCTAATAATATGAGTTAGATTGATGATAGTAAGAGTAATGAGTATAGTAATTGTCGTACTATCGATCATATAAGCATAATGTGGCTAATAATATGAGTTAGATTGATAATAATAAGAGTAATAAGTATAGTAATTGTCGTTCTATCGGTCATATAACCATAATATGGCTAATAATATGAGTTAGATTGATAATAATAGGAGTAATGAGTATAGTACTTGTCGTTCTATCGATCATATAAGCATAATATGGCTACTAATATGAGTTAGATTGATAATAATAACAGTAATGAGTATAGTAATTGTCGTCCTATCGATCATATAAGCAGAATATGGCTAATAATATGAGTTAGATTGATAATAGTAAGAGTAATGAGTATAGCAATTGTCGTACTATCGACCATATAAGCATAATGTGGCTAATAATATGAGTTAGATTGATAATAATAAGAGTAATGAGTCTAGCAATTGTCGTTCTATCGATCATATCTGCATAATATGGTTAATAATATTAGTTAGAATGATAACAGTGAGTGTAATAAGTTTAGTGATTGTCGTTCTATCGATAATATAAGCATAATATGGCTAATAATATGAGTGAGATTGATAAAAGTGAGTGTAATAAGTGTAGTAAATGTCGTTCTATCGATCATATAAGCATAATATAGCTAATAATATGAGTTAGATTGATAATAATAAGAGTAATGAGTATAGTAATTGTCGTTCTATCGATCATATAAGCATAATATGGCTAATAATATGAGTTAGATTGATAATAGTGAGTGTAATAAGTTTAGTAAATGTCGTTCTATCGATCATATAAGCATAATATAGCTAATAATATGAGTTACATTGATAATAATAAGAGTAATAAGTATAGTAATTGTCGTTCTATCGGTCATATAACCATAATATGGCTAATAATATGAGTTAGATTGATAATAATAGGAGTAATGAGTATAGTAATTGTCGTTCTATCGATCATATAAGCATAATATGGCTAATAATATGAGTTAGATTGATAATAGTGAGTGTAATAAGTATAGTAATTGTCGTTCTATCGATCATATAAGCAGAATATGGCTAATAATATGAGTTAGATTGATAATAGTAAGAGTAATGAGTATAGTAATTGTCGTACTATCGATCATATAAGCATAATGTGGCTAATAATATGAGTTAGATTGATAATAATAAGAGTAATAAGTATAGTAATTGTCGTTCTATCGGTCATATAACCATAATATGGCTAATAATATGAGTTAGATTGATAATAATAGGAGTAATGAGTATAGTACTTGTCGTTCTATCGATCATATCTGCATAATATGGTTAATAATATGAGTTAGATTGATAATAGTGTGTGTAATAAGTTTAGTAAATGTCGTTCTATCGATCATATAAGCATAATATGGCTAATAATATGAGTTAGATTGATAATAATAAGAGTAGTGAGTATAGTAATTGTCGTTCTATCGATCATATCTGCATAATATGGTTAATAATATGAGTTAGATTGGTAATAGTGAGTGTAATAAGTATAGTAATTGTCGTTCTATCGGTCATATGAGCATAATATGGCTAATAATATGAGTTAGATTGATAATAATAAGAGTAATAAGTATAGTAATTGTCGTTCTATCGATCATATAAGCATAATATGGCTAATAATATGAGGTAGATTGATAATAGTGAGTGTAATAAGTATAGTAATTGTCGTTCTATCGGTCATATGAGCATAATATGGCTAATAATATGAGTTAGATTGATAATAATAAGAGTAATAAGTATAGTAATTGTCGTTCTATCGATCATATAAGCATAATATGGCTAATAATATGAGTTAGATTGATAACAGTGAGTGTAATAAGTTTAGTAAATGTCGTTCTATCGATCATATAAGCATAATATAGCTAATAATATGAGTTACATTGATAATAATAAGAGTAATAAGTATAGTAATTGTCGTTCTATCGGTCATATAACCATAATATGGCTAATAATATGAGTTAGATTGATAATAATAGGAGTAATGAGTATAGTAATTGTCGTTCTATCGATCATATAAGCATAATATGGCTAATAATATGAGTTAGATTGATAATAGTGAGTGTAATAAGTATAGTAATTGTCGTTCTATCGATCATATAAGCAGAATATGGCTAATAATATGAGTTAGATTGATAATAGTATGAGTAATGAGTATAGTAATTGTCGTACTATCGATCATATAAGCATAATATGGCTAATAATATGAGTTAGATTGATAATAATAAGGGTAATATGTATAGTAATTATCGTTCTATCGATAATATAAGCATAATATGGCTAATAATATGAGTTAGATTGATAATAATAACAGTAATGAGTATAGTAATTGTCGTTCTATCGATCATATAAGCAGAATATGGCTAATAATATGAGTTAGATTGATAATAGTAAGAGTAATGAGTATAGTAATTGTCGTACTATCGATCATATAAGCATAATGTGGCTAATAATATGAGTTAAATTGATAATAATAAGAGTAATAAGTATAGTAATTGTCGTTCTATCGGTCATATAACCATAATATGGCTAATAATATGAGTTAGATTGATAATAATAGGAGTAATGAGTATAGTAATTGTCGTTCTATCGATCATATAAGCATAATATGGCTAATAATATGAGTTAGATTGATAATAGTGAGTGTAATAAGTATAGTAATTGTCGTTCTATCGATCATATAAGCAGAATATGGCTAATAATATGAGTTAGATTGATAATAGTAAGAGTAATGAGTATAGTAATTGTCGTACTATCGATCATATAAGCATAATGTGGCTAATAATATGAGTTAGATTGATAATAATAAGAGTAATAAGTATAGTAATTGTCGTTCTATCGGTCATATAACCATAATATGGCTAATAATATGAGTTAGATTGATAATAATAGGAGTAATGAGTATAGTACTTGTCGTTCTATCGATCATATAAGCATAATATGGCTACTAATATGAGTTAGATTGATAATAATAACAGTAATGAGTATAGTAATTGTCGTCCTATCGATCATATAAGCAGAATATGGCTAATAATATGAGTTAGATTGATAATAGTAAGAGTAATGAGTATAGCAATTGTCGTACTATCGACCATATAAGCATAATGTGGCTAATAATATGAGTTAGATTGATAATAATAAGAGTAATGAGTCTAGCAATTGTCGTTCTATCGATCATATCTGCATAATATGGTTAATAATATTAGTTAGAATGATAACAGTGAGTGTAATAAGTTTAGTGATTGTCGTTCTATCGATAATATAAGCATAATATGGCTAATAATATGAGTGAGATTGATAAAAGTGAGTGTAATAAGTGTAGTAAATGTCGTTCTATCGATCATATAAGCATAATATAGCTAATAATATGAGTTAGATTGATAATAATAAGAGTAATGAGTATAGTAATTGTCGTTCTATCGATCATATAAGCATAATATGGCTAATAATATGAGTTAGATTGATAATAGTGAGTGTAATAAGTTTAGTAAATGTCGTTCTATCGATCATATAAGCATAATATAGCTAATAATATGAGTTACATTGATAATAATAAGAGTAATAAGTATAGTAATTGTCGTTCTATCGGTCATATAACCATAATATGGCTAATAATATGAGTTAGATTGATAATAATAGGAGTAATGAGTATAGTAATTGTCGTTCTATCGATCATATAAGCATAATATGGCTAATAATATGAGTGAGATTGATAATAGTGAGTGTAATAAGTATAGTAATTGTCGTTCTATCGATCATATAAGCAGAATATGGCTAATAATATGAGTTAGATTGATAATAGTAAGAGTAATGAGTATAGTAATTGTCGTACTATCGATCATATAAGCATAATGTGGCTAATAATATGAGTTAGATTGATAATAATAAGAGTAATAAGTATAGTAATTGTCGTTCTATCGGTCATATAACCATAATATGGCTAATAATATGAGTTAGATTGATAATAATAGGAGTAATGAGTATAGTACTTGTCGTTCTATCGATCATATCTGCATAATATGGTTAATAATATGAGTTAGATTGATAATAGTGTGTGTAATAAGTTTAGTAAATGTCGTTCTATCGATCATATAAGCATAATATGGCTAATAATATGAGTTAGATTGATAATAATAAGAGTAGTGAGTATAGTAATTGTCGTTCTATCGATCATATCTGCATAATATGGTTAATAATATGAGTTAGATTGGTAATAGTGAGTGTAATAAGTATAGTAATTGTCGTTCTATCGGTCATATGAGCATAATATGGCTAATAATATGAGTTAGATTGATAATAATAAGAGTAATAAGTATAGTAATTGTCGTTCTATCGATCATATAAGCATAATACGGCTAATAATATGAGGTAGATTGATAATAGTGAGTGTAATAAGTATAGTAATTGTCGTTCTATCGATCATATAAGCAGAATATGGCTAATAATATGAGTTAGATTGATAATAGTAAGAGTAATGAGTATAGTAATTGTCGTACTATCGATCATATAAGCATAATGTGGCTAATAATATGAGTTAAATTGATAATAATAAGAGTAATAAGTATAGTAATTGTCATTCTATCGGTCATATAACCATAATATGGCTTATAATATGAGTTAGATCGATAATAATAGGAGTAATGAGTATAGTAATTGTCGTTCTATCGATCATATAAGCATAATATGGCTAATAATATGAGTTAGATTGATAATAGTGAGTGTAATAAGTATAGTAATTGTCGTTCTATCGATCATATAAGCAGAATATGGCTAATAATATGAGTTAGATTGATAGTAGTAAGAGTAATGAGTATAGTAATTGTCGTACTATCGATCATATAAGCATAATGTGGCTAATAATATGAGTTAGATTGATAATAATAAGAGTAATAAGTATAGTAATTGTCGTTCTATCGGTCATATAACCATAATATGGCTAATAATATGAGTTAGATTGATAATAATAGGAGTAATGAGTATAGTAATTGTCGTTCTATCGATCATATTTGCATAATATGGTTAATAATATGAGTTAGATTGATAATAGTGTGTGTAATAAGTATAGTAATTGTCGTTCTATCGATCATATAAGCATAATGTGGCTAATAATATGAGTTAGATTGATAATAACAAGAGTAATGAGTATAGTAATTGTCGTTCAATCGATCATATCTGCATTATATGGTTAATAATATGAGTTAGATTGATAATAGTGAGTGTAATAAGTATAGTAATTGTCGCTCTATCGATCATATAAGCATAATATAGCTAATAATATGAGTTAGATTGATAATAATAAGAGTAATGAGTATAGTAATTGTCGTTCTATCGATCATATAAGCATAGTATGGCTAATAATATGAGTTAGATTGATAATAATAAGAGTAATGAGTCTAGTAATTGTCGTTCTATCGATCATATCTGCATAATATGGTTAATAATATGAGTTAGATTGATAATAATAAGAGTAATGAGTATAGTAATTGTCGTTCTATCGATCATATCTGCATAATATGGTTAATAATATGAGTTAGATTGATAATAGTGAGTGTAATAAGTTTAGTAAATGTCGTTCTATCGATCATATAAGCATAATATGGCTAATAATATGAGTTAGATTGATAATAGTGAGTGTAATAAGTATAGTAATTGTCGTTCTATCGATCATATCTGCATAATATGGTTAATAATATGAGTTAGATTGATAATAGTGAGTGTAATAAGTTTAGTAAATGTCGTTCTATCGATCATATAAGCATAATATGGCTAATAATATGAGTTAGATTGATAATAGTGAGTGTAATAAGTATAGTAATTGTCGTTCTATCGATCATATAAGCAGAATATGGCTAATAATATGAGTTAGATTGATAATAGTAAGAGTAATGAGTATAGTAATTGTCGTACTATCGATCATATAAGCATAATGTGGCTAATAATATGAGTTAGATTGATAATAATAAGAGTAATAAGTATAGTAATTGTCGTTCTATCGATCATATAAGCATAATGTGGCTAATAATATGAGTTAGATTGATAATAATAAGAGTAGTGAGTATAGTAATTGTCGTTCTATCGATCATATCTGCATAATATGGTTAATAATATGTGTTAGATTGATAATAGTGAGTGTAATAAGTATAGTAATTGTCGCTCTATCGATCATATAAGCATAATATGACTAATAATATGAGTTAGATTGATAATAATAACAGTAATGAGTATAATAATTGTCGTCCTATCGATCATATAAGCATAATATGGCTAATAATATGAGTTAGATTGATAATAATAAGAGTAATATGTATAGTAATTATCGTTCTATCGATCATATAAGCATAATATGCCTAATAATATGAGTTAGATTGATAATAATAAGAATAATGAGTCTAGTAATTGTCGTTCTATCGATCATATCTGCATAATATGGTTAATAATATGAGTTAGATTGATAATAATAAGAGTAATGAGTATAGTAATTGTCGTTCTATCGATCATATCTGCATAATATGGTTAATAATATGAGTTACATTGATAATAGTGAGTGTAATAAGTTTAGTAAATGTCGTTCTATCGATCATATAAGCATAATATAGCTAATAATATGTTATATTGATAATAATAAGAGTAATAAGTATAGTAATTGTCGTTCTATCGATCTTATAAGCATAATATGGCTAATAATATGAGTTAGATTGATAATAATAACAGCAATGAGTATAGCAATTGCCGTCCTATCGATCATATAAGCATAATATGGCTAATAATATGAGTTAGATTGATAATAATAAGGGTAATATGTATAGTAATTATCGTTCTATCGATCATATAAGCATAATATGGCTAATAATATGAGTTAGATTGATAATAATAACAGTAATGAGTATAGTAATTGTCGTCCTATCGATCATATAAGCAGAATATGGCTAATAATATGAGTTAGATTGATAATAGTAAGAGTAATGAGTATAGCAATTGTCGTACTATCGATCATATAAGCATAATGTGGCTAATAATATGAGTTAGATTGATAATAATAAGAGTAATGAGTCTAGTAATTGTCGTTCTATCGATCATATCTGCATAATATGGTTAATAATATTAGTTAGAATGATAACAGTGAGTGTAATAAGTTTAGTGATTGTCGTTCTATCGATAATATAAGCATAATATGGCTAATAATATGAGTGAGATTGATAAAAGTTAGTGTAATAAGTGTAGTAAATGTCGTTCTATCGATCATATAAGCATAATATAGCTAATAATATGAGTTAGATTGATAATAATAAGAGTAATGAGTAAAGTAATTGTCGTTCTATCGATCATATAAGCATAATATGGCTAATAATATGAGTTAGATTGATAACAGTGAGTGTAATAAGTTTAGTAAATGTCGTTCTATCGATCATATAAGCATAATATAGCTAATAATATGAGTTACATTGATAATAATAAGAGTAATAAGTATAGTAATTGTCGTTCTATCGGTCATATAAGCATAATATAGCTAATAATATGAGTTAGATTGATAATAATAAGAGTAATGAGTAAAGTAATTGTCGTTCTATCGATCATATAAGCATAATATGGCTAATAATATGAGTTAGATTGATAACAGTGAGTGTAATAAGTTTAGTAAATGTCGTTCTATCGATCATATAAGCATAATATAGCTAATAATATGAGTTACATTGATAATAATAAGAGTAATAAGTATAGTAATTGTCGTTCTATCGATCGTATCTGCATAATGTGGTTAATAATATGAGTTAGATTGATAATAGTGTGTGTAATAAGTATAGTAATTGTCGTTCTATCGATCATATAAGCATAATGTGGCTAATAATATGAGTTAGATTGATAATAACAAGAGTAATGAGTATAGTAATTGTCGTTGAATCGATCATATCTGCATTATATGGTTAATAATATGAGTTAGATTGATAATAGTGAGTGTAATAAGTATAGTAATTGTCGCTCTATCGATCATATAAGCATAATATGGCTAATAATATGAGTTAGATAGATAATAATAAGAGTAATGAGTATAGTTATTGTCGTTCTATCGATCGTATCTGCATAATGTGGTTAATAATATGAGTTAGATTGATAATAGTGAGTGTAATAAGTATAGTAATTGTCGTTCTATCGATCATATAAGCATAATATAGCTAATAATATGAGTTAGATTGATAATAATAAGAGTAATGAGTATAGTAATTGTCGTTCTATCGATCATATAAGCATAGTATGGCTAATAATATGAGTTAGATTGATAATAATAAGAGTAATGAGTCTAGTAATTGTCGTTCTATCGATCATATCTGCATAATATGGTTAATAATATGAGTTAGATTGATAATAATAAGAGTAATGAGTATAGTAATTGTCGTTCTATCGATCATATCTGCATAATATGGTTAATAATATGAGTTAGATTGATAATAGTGAGTGTAATAAGTTTAGTAAATGTCGTTCTATCGATCATATAAGCATAATATGGCTTATAATATGAGTTAGATTGATAATAGTGAGTGTAATAAGTATAGTAATTGTCGTTCTATCGATCATATCTGCATAATATGGTTAATAATATGAGTTAGATTGATAATAGTGAGTGTAATAAGTTTAGTAAATGTCGTTCTATCGATCATATAAGCATAATATGGCTAATAATATGAGTTAGATTGATAATAGTGAGTGTAATAAGTATAGTAATTGTCGTTCTATCGATCATATAAGCAGAATATGGCTAATAATATGAGTTAGATTGATAATAGTAAGAGTAATGAGTATAGTAATTGTCGTACTATCGATCATATAAGCATAATGTGGCTAATAATATGAGTTAGATTGATAATAATAAGAGTAATAAGTATAGTAATTGTCGTTCTATCGATCATATAAGCATAATGTGGCTAATAATATGAGTTAGATTGATAATAATAAGAGTAGTGAGTATAGTAATTGTCGTTCTATCGATCATATCTGCATAATATGGTTAATAATATGTGTTAGATTGATAATAGTGAGTGTAATAAGTATAGTAATTGTCGCTCTATCGATCATATAAGCATAATATGACTAATAATATGAGTTAGATTGATAATAATAACAGTAATGAGTATAATAATTGTCGTCCTATCGATCATATAAGCATAATATGGCTAATAATATGAGTTAGATTGATAATAATAAGAGTAATATGTATAGTAATTATCGTTCTATCGATCATATAAGCATAATATGCCTAATAATATGAGTTAGATTGATAATAATAAGAATAATGAGTCTAGTAATTGTCGTTCTATCGATCATATCTGCATAATATGGTTAATAATATGAGTTAGATTGATAATAATAAGAGTAATGAGTATAGTAATTGTCGTTCTATCGATCATATCTGCATAATATGGTTAATAATATGAGTTACATTGATAATAGTGAGTGTAATAAGTTTAGTAAATGTCGTTCTATCGATCATATAAGCATAATATAGCTAATAATATGTTATATTGATAATAATAAGAGTAATAAGTATAGTAATTGTCGTTCTATCGATCTTATAAGCATAATATGGCTAATAATATGAGTTAGATTGATAATAATAACAGCAATGAGTATAGCAATTGCCGTCCTATCGATCATATAAGCATAATATGGCTAATAATATGAGTTAGATTGATAATAATAAGGGTAATATGTATAGTAATTATCGTTCTATCGATCATATAAGCATAATATGGCTAATAATATGAGTTAGATTGATAATAATAACAGTAATGAGTATAGTAATTGTCGTCCTATCGATCATATAAGCAGAATATGGCTAATAATATGAGTTAGATTGATAATAGTAAGAGTAATGAGTATAGCAATTGTCGTACTATCGATCATATAAGCATAATGTGGCTAATAATATGAGTTAGATTGATAATAATAAGAGTAATGAGTCTAGTAATTGTCGTTCTATCGATCATATCTGCATAATATGGTTAATAATATTAGTTAGAATGATAACAGTGAGTGTAATAAGTTTAGTGATTGTCGTTCTATCGATAATATAAGCATAATATGGCTAATAATATGAGTGAGATTGATAAAAGTTAGTGTAATAAGTGTAGTAAATGTCGTTCTATCGATCATATAAGCATAATATAGCTAATAATATGAGTTAGATTGATAATAATAAGAGTAATGAGTAAAGTAATTGTCGTTCTATCGATCATATAAGCATAATATGGCTAATAATATGAGTTAGATTGATAACAGTGAGTGTAATAAGTTTAGTAAATGTCGTTCTATCGATCATATAAGCATAATATAGCTAATAATATGAGTTACATTGATAATAATAAGAGTAATAAGTATAGTAATTGTCGTTCTATCGGTCATATAAGCATAATATAGCTAATAATATGAGTTAGATTGATAATAATAAGAGTAATGAGTAAAGTAATTGTCGTTCTATCGATCATATAAGCATAATATGGCTAATAATATGAGTTAGATTGATAACAGTGAGTGTAATAAGTTTAGTAAATGTCGTTCTATCGATCATATAAGCATAATATAGCTAATAATATGAGTTACATTGATAATAATAAGAGTAATAAGTATAGTAATTGTCGTTCTATCGATCGTATCTGCATAATGTGGTTAATAATATGAGTTAGATTGATAATAGTGTGTGTAATAAGTATAGTAATTGTCGTTCTATCGATCATATAAGCATAATGTGGCTAATAATATGAGTTAGATTGATAATAACAAGAGTAATGAGTATAGTAATTGTCGTTGAATCGATCATATCTGCATTATATGGTTAATAATATGAGTTAGATTGATAATAGTGAGTGTAATAAGTATAGTAATTGTCGCTCTATCGATCATATAAGCATAATATGGCTAATAATATGAGTTAGATAGATAATAATAAGAGTAATGAGTATAGTTATTGTCGTTCTATCGATCGTATCTGCATAATGTGGTTAATAATATGAGTTAGATTGATAATAGTGAGTGTAATAAGTATAGTAATTGTCGTTCTATCGATCATATAAGCATAATATGGCTAATAATATGAGTTAGATTGATAATAATAAGAGTAATAAGTACAGTAATTGTCGTTCTATCGATCATATAAGCATAATATGGCTAATAATATGAGTTAGATTGATAAAAGTGAGTGTAATAAGTTTAGTAAATGTCGTTCTATCGATCATATAAGCATAATATAGCTAATAATATGAGTTAGATTGATAATAATAAGAGTAATGAGTATAGTAATTGTCGTTCTATCGATCATATAAGCATAGTATGGCTAATAATATGAGTTAGATTGATAATAATAAGAGTAATGAGTCTAGTAATTGTCGTTCTATCGATCATATCTGCATAATATGGTTAATAATATGAGTTAGATTGATAATAGTGAGTGTAATAAGTATAGTAATTGTCGTTCTATCGATCATATAAGCAGAATATGGCTAATAATATGAGTTAGATTGATAATAGTATGAGTAATGAGTATAGTAATTGTCGTACTATCGATCATATAAGCATAATATGGCTAATAATATGAGTTAGATTGATAATAATAAGGGTAATATGTATAGTAATTATCGTTCTATCGATCATATAAGCATAATATGGCTAATAATATGAGTTAGATTGATAATAATAACAGTAATGAGTATAGTAATTGTCGTTCTATCGATCATATAAGCAGAATATGGCTAATAATATGAGTTAGATTGATAATAGTAAGAGTAATGAGTATAGTAATTGTCGTACTATCGATCATATAAGCATAATGTGGCTAATAATATGAGTTAAATTGATAATAATAAGAGTAATAAGTATAGTAATTGTCGTTCTATCGGTCATATAACCATAATATGGCTAATAATATGAGTTAGATTGATAATAATAGGAGTAATGAGTATAGTAATTGTCGTTCTATCGATCATATAAGCATAATATGGCTAATAATATGAGTTAGATTGATAATAGTGAGTGTAATAAGTATAGTAATTGTCGTTCTATCGATCATATAAGCAGAATATGGCTAATAATATGAGTTAGATTGATAATAGTAAGAGTAATGAGTATAGTAATTGTCGTACTATCGATCATATAAGCATAATGTGGCTAATAATATGAGTTAGATTGATAATAATAAGAGTAATAAGTATAGTAATTGTCGTTCTATCGGTCATATAACCATAATATGGCTAATAATATGAGTTAGATTGATAATAATAGGAGTAATGAGTATAGTACTTGTCGTTCTATCGATCATATCTGCATAATATGGTTAATAATATGAGTTAGATTGATAATAGTGTGTGTAATAAGTTTAGTAAATGTCGTTCTATCGATCATATAAGCATAATATGGCTAATAATATGAGTTAGATTGATAATAATAAGAGTAGTGAGTATAGTAATTGTCGTTCTATCGATCATATCTGCATAATATGGTTAATAATATGAGTTAGATTGGTAATAGTGAGTGTAATAAGTATAGTAATTGTCGTTCTATCGATCATATAAGCATAATATAGCTAATAATATGTTATATTGATAATAATAAGAGTAATAAGTATAGTAATTGTCGTTCTATCGATCTTATAAGCATAATATGGCTAATAATATGAGTTAGATTGATAATAATAACAGCAATGAGTATAGCAATTGCCGTCCTATCGATCATATAAGCATAATATGGCTAATAATATGAGTTAGATTGATAATAATAAGGGTAATATGTATAGTAATTATCGTTCTATCGATCATATAAGCATAATATGGCTAATAATATGAGTTAGATTGATAATAATAACAGTAATGAGTATAGTAATTGTCGTCCTATCGATCATATAAGCAGAATATGGCTAATAATATGAGTTAGATTGATAATAGTAAGAGTAATGAGTATAGCAATTGTCGTACTATCGATCATATAAGCATAATGTGGCTAATAATATGAGTTAGATTGATAATAATAAGAGTAATGAGTCTAGTAATTGTCGTTCTATCGATCATATCTGCATAATATGGTTAATAATATTAGTTAGAATGATAACAGTGAGTGTAATAAGTTTAGTGATTGTCGTTCTATCGATAATATAAGCATAATATGGCTAATAATATGAGTGAGATTGATAAAAGTGAGTGTAATAAGTGTAGTAAATGTCGTTCTATCGATCATATAAGCATAATATAGCTAATAATATGAGTTAGATTGATAATAATAAGAGTAATGAGTAAAGTAATTGTCGTTCTATCGATCATATAAGCATAATATGGCTAATAATATGAGTTAGATTGATAACAGTGAGTGTAATAAGTTTAGTAAATGTCGTTCTATCGATCATATAAGCATAATATAGCTAATAATATGAGTTACATTGATAATAATAAGAGTAATAAGTATAGTAATTGTCGTTCTATCGGTCATATAACCATAATATGGCTAATAATATGAGTTAGATTGATAATAATAGGAGTAATGAGTATAGTAATTGTCGTTCTATCGATCATATAAGCATAATATGGCTAATAATATGAGTTAGATTGATAATAGTGAGTGTAATAAGTATAGTAATTGTCGTTCTATCGATCATATAAGCAGAATATGGCTAATAATATGAGTTAGATTGATAATAGTATGAGTAATGAGTATAGTAATTGTCGTACTATCGATCATATAAGCATAATATGGCTAATAATATGAGTTAGATTGATAATAATAAGGGTAATATGTATAGTAATTATCGTTCTATCGATAATATAAGCATAATATGGCTAATAATATGAGTTAGATTGATAATAATAACAGTAATGAGTATAGTAATTGTCGTTCTATCGATCATATAAGCAGAATATGGCTAATAATATGAGTTAGATTGATAATAGTAAGAGTAATGAGTATAGTAATTGTCGTACTATCGATCATATAAGCATAATGTGGCTAATAATATGAGTTAAATTGATAATAATAAGAGTAATAAGTATAGTAATTGTCGTTCTATCGGTCATATAACCATAATATGGCTAATAATATGAGTTAGATTGATAATAATAGGAGTAATGAGTATAGTAATTGTCGTTCTATCGATCATATAAGCATAATATGGCTAATAATATGAGTTAGATTGATAATAGTGAGTGTAATAAGTATAGTAATTGTCGTTCTATCGATCATATAAGCAGAATATGGCTAATAATATGAGTTAGATTGATAATAGTAAGAGTAATGAGTATAGTAATTGTCGTACTATCGATCATATAAGCATAATGTGGCTAATAATATGAGTTAGATTGATAATAATAAGAGTAATAAGTATAGTAATTGTCGTTCTATCGGTCATATAACCATAATATGGCTAATAATATGCGTTAGATTGATAATAATAGGAGTAATGAGTATAGTACTTGTCGTTCTATCGATCATATCTGCATAATATGGTTAATAATATGAGTTAGATTGATAATAGTGTGTGTAATAAGTTTAGTAAATGTCGTTCTATCGATCATATAAGCATAATATGGCTAATAATATGAGTTAGATTGATAATAATAAGAGTAGTGAGTATAGTAATTGTCGTTCTATCGATCATATCTGCATAATATGGTTAATAATATGAGTTAGATTGGTAATAGTGAGTGTAATAAGTATAGTAATTGTCGTTCTATCGATCATATAAGCATAATATAGCTAATAATATGTTATATTGATAATAATAAGAGTAATAAGTATAGTAATTGTCGTTCTATCGATCTTATAAGCATAATATGGCTAATAATATGAGTTAGATTGATAATAATAACAGCAATGAGTATAGCAATTGCCGTCCTATCGATCATATAAGCATAATATGGCTAATAATATGAGTTAGATTGATAATAATAAGGGTAATATGTATAGTAATTATCGTTCTATCGATCATATAAGCATAATATGGCTAATAATATGAGTTAGATTGATAATAATAACAGTAATGAGTATAGTAATTGTCGTCCTATCGATCATATAAGCAGAATATGGCTAATAATATGAGTTAGATTGATAATAGTAAGAGTAATGAGTATAGCAATTGTCGTACTATCGATCATATAAGCATAATGTGGCTAATAATATGAGTTAGATTGATAATAATAAGAGTAATGAGTCTAGTAATTGTCGTTCTATCGATCATATCTGCATAATATGGTTAATAATATTAGTTAGAATGATAACAGTGAGTGTAATAAGTTTAGTGATTGTCGTTCTATCGATAATATAAGCATAATATGGCTAATAATATGAGTGAGATTGATAAAAGTGAGTGTAATAAGTGTAGTAAATGTCGTTCTATCGATCATATAAGCATAATATAGCTAATAATATGAGTTAGATTGATAATAATAAGAGTAATGAGTAAAGTAATTGTCGTTCTATCGATCATATAAGCATAATATGGCTAATAATATGAGTTAGATTGATAACAGTGAGTGTAATAAGTTTAGTAAATGTCGTTCTATCGATCATATAAGCATAATATAGCTAATAATATGAGTTACATTGATAATAATAAGAGTAATAAGTATAGTAATTGTCGTTCTATCGGTCATATAACCATAATATGGCTAATAATATGAGTTAGATTGATAATAATAGGAGTAATGAGTATAGTAATTGTCGTTCTATCGATCATATAAGCATAATATGGCTAATAATATGAGTTAGATTGATAATAGTGAGTGTAATAAGTATAGTAATTGTCGTTCTATCGATCATATAAGCAGAATATGGCTAATAATATGAGTTAGATTGATAATAGTATGAGTAATGAGTATAGTAATTGTCGTACTATCGATCATATAAGCATAATATGGCTAATAATATGAGTTAGATTGATAATAATAAGGGTAATATGTATAGTAATTATCGTTCTATCGATAATATAAGCATAATATGGCTAATAATATGAGTTAGATTGATAATAATAACAGTAATGAGTATAGTAATTGTCGTTCTATCGATCATATAAGCAGAATATGGCTAATAATATGAGTTAGATTGATAATAGTAAGAGTAATGAGTATAGTAATTGTCGTACTATCGATCATATAAGCATAATGTGGCTAATAATATGAGTTAAATTGATAATAATAAGAGTAATAAGTATAGTAATTGTCGTTCTATCGGTCATATAACCATAATATGGCTAATAATATGAGTTAGATTGATAATAATAGGAGTAATGAGTATAGTAATTGTCGTTCTATCGATCATATAAGCATAATATGGCTAATAATATGAGTTAGATTGATAATAGTGAGTGTAATAAGTATAGTAATTGTCGTTCTATCGATCATATAAGCAGAATATGGCTAATAATATGAGTTAGATTGATAATAGTAAGAGTAATGAGTATAGTAATTGTCGTACTATCGATCATATAAGCATAATGTGGCTAATAATATGAGTTAGATTGATAATAATAAGAGTAATAAGTATAGTAATTGTCGTTCTATCGGTCATATAACCATAATATGGCTAATAATATGAGTTAGATTGATAATAATAGGAGTAATGAGTATAGTACTTGTCGTTCTATCGATCATATAAGCATAATATGGCTACTAATATGAGTTAGATTGATAATAATAACAGTAATGAGTATAGTAATTGTCGTCCTATCGATCATATAAGCAGAATATGGCTAATAATATGAGTTAGATTGATAATAGTAAGAGTAATGAGTATAGCAATTGTCGTACTATCGACCATATAAGCATAATGTGGCTAATAATATGAGTTAGATTGATAATAATAAGAGTAATGAGTCTAGCAATTGTCGTTCTATCGATCATATCTGCATAATATGGTTAATAATATTAGTTAGAATGATAACAGTGAGTGTAATAAGTTTAGTGATTGTCGTTCTATCGATAATATAAGCATAATATGGCTAATAATATGAGTGAGATTGATAAAAGTGAGTGTAATAAGTGTAGTAAATGTCGTTCTATCGATCATATAAGCATAATATAGCTAATAATATGAGTTAGATTGATAATAATAAGAGTAATGAGTATAGTAATTGTCGTTCTATCGATCATATAAGCATAATATGGCTAATAATATGAGTTAGATTGATAATAGTGAGTGTAATAAGTTTAGTAAATGTCGTTCTATCGATCATATAAGCATAATATAGCTAATAATATGAGTTACATTGATAATAATAAGAGTAATAAGTATAGTAATTGTCGTTCTATCGGTCATATAACCATAATATGGCTAATAATATGAGTTAGATTGATAATAATAGGAGTAATGAGTATAGTAATTGTCGTTCTATCGATCATATAAGCATAATATGGCTAATAATATGAGTTAGATTGATAATAGTGAGTGTAATAAGTATAGTAATTGTCGTTCTATCGATCATATAAGCAGAATATGGCTAATAATATGAGTTAGATTGATAATAGTAAGAGTAATGAGTATAGTAATTGTCGTACTATCGATCATATAAGCATAATGTGGCTAATAATATGAGTTAGATTGATAATAATAAGAGTAATAAGTATAGTAATTGTCGTTCTATCGGTCATATAACCATAATATGGCTAATAATATGAGTTAGATTGATAATAATAGGAGTAATGAGTATAGTACTTGTCGTTCTATCGATCATATCTGCATAATATGGTTAATAATATGAGTTAGATTGATAATAGTGTGTGTAATAAGTTTAGTAAATGTCGTTCTATCGATCATATAAGCATAATATGGCTAATAATATGAGTTAGATTGATAATAATAAGAGTAGTGAGTATAGTAATTGTCGTTCTATCGATCATATCTGCATAATATGGTTAATAATATGAGTTAGATTGGTAATAGTGAGTGTAATAAGTATAGTAATTGTCGTTCTATCGGTCATATGAGCATAATATGGCTAATAATATGAGTTAGATTGATAATAATAAGAGTAATAAGTATAGTAATTGTCGTTCTATCGATCATATAAGCATAATATGGCTAATAATATGAGGTAGATTGATAATAGTGAGTGTAATAAGTATAGTAATTGTCGTTCTATCGATCATATAAGCAGAATATGGCTAATAATATGAGTTAGATTGATAATAGTAAGAGTAATGAGTATAGTAATTGTCGTACTATCGATCATATAAGCATAATGTGGCTAATAATATGAGTTAAATTGATAATAATAAGAGTAATAAGTATAGTAATTGTCATTCTATCGGTCATATAACCATAATATGGCTTATAATATGAGTTAGATCGATAATAATAGGAGTAATGAGTATAGTAATTGTCGTTCTATCGATCATATAAGCATAATATGGCTAATAATATGAGTTAGATTGATAATAGTGAGTGTAATAAGTATAGTAATTGTCGTTCTATCGATCATATAAGCAGAATATGGCTAATAATATGAGTTAGATTGATAGTAGTAAGAGTAATGAGTATAGTAATTGTCGTACTATCGATCATATAAGCATAATGTGGCTAATAATATGAGTTAGATTGATAATAATAGGAGTAATGAGTATAGTAATTGTCGTTCCATCGATCATATTTGCATAATATGGTTAATAATATGAGTTAGATTGATAATAGTGTGTGTAATAAGTATAGTAATTGTCGTTCTATCGATCATATAAGCATAATGTGGCTAATAATATGAGTTAGATTGATAATAACAAGAGTAATGAGTATAGTAATTGTCGTTCAATCGATCATATCTGCATTATATGGTTAATAATATGAGTTAGATTGATAATAGTGAGTGTAATAAGTATAGTAATTGTCGCTCTATCGATCATATAAGCATAATATAGCTAATAATATGAGTTAGATTGATAATAATAAGAGTAATGAGTATAGTAATTGTCGTTCTATCGATCATATAAGCATAGTATGGCTAATAATATGAGTTAGATTGATAATAATAAGAGTAATGAGTCTAGTAATTGTCGTTCTATCGATCATATCTGCATAATATGGTTAATAATATGAGTTAGATTGATAATAATAAGAGTAATGAGTATAGTAATTGTCGTTCTATCGATCATATCTGCATAATATGGTTAATAATATGAGTTAGATTGATAATAGTGAGTGTAATAAGTTTAGTAAATGTCGTTCTATCGATCATATAAGCATAATATGGCTAATAATATGAGTTAGATTGATAATAGTGAGTGTAATAAGTATAGTAATTGTCGTTCTATCGATCATATCTGCATAATATGGTTAATAATATGAGTTAGATTGATAATAGTGAGTGTAATAAGTTTAGTAAATGTCGTTCTATCGATCATATAAGCATAATATGGCTAATAATATGAGTTAGATTGATAATAGTGAGTGTAATAAGTATAGTAATTGTCGTTCTATCGATCATATAAGCAGAATATGGCTAATAATATGAGTTAGATTGATAATAGTAAGAGTAATGAGTATAGTAATTGTCGTACTATCGATCATATAAGCATAATGTGGCTAATAATATGAGTTAGATTGATAATAATAAGAGTAATAAGTATAGTAATTGTCGTTCTATCGATCATATAAGCATAATGTGGCTAATAATATGAGTTAGATTGATAATAATAAGAGTAGTGAGTATAGTAATTGTCGTTCTATCGATCATATCTGCATAATATGGTTAATAATATGAGTTAGATTGATAATAGTGAGTGTAATAAGTATAGTAATTGTCGCTCTATCGATCATATAAGCATAATATGGCTAATAATATGAGTTAGATAGATAATAATAAGAGTAATGTGTATAGTTATTGTCGTTCTATCGATCATATCTGCATAATATGGTTAATAATATGAGTTAGATTGACAATAGTGAGTGTAATAAGTTTAGTAAATGTCGTTTTATCGATCATATAAGCATAATATAGCTAATAATATGAGTTACATTGATAATAATAAGAGTAATGAGTATAGTAATTGTCGTTCTATCGATCATATAAGCATAATATGACTAATAATATGAGTTAGATTGATAATAATAACAGTAATGAGTATAATAATTGTCGTCCTATCGATCATATAAGCATAATATGGCTAATAATATGAGTTAGATTGATAATAATAAGAGTAATATGTATAGTAATTATCGTTCTATCGATCATATAAGCATAATATGCCTAATAATATGAG
This sequence comes from Megachile rotundata, assembly GCF_050947335.1. Classification (NCBI taxonomy): domain Eukaryota; kingdom Metazoa; phylum Arthropoda; class Insecta; order Hymenoptera; family Megachilidae; genus Megachile; species Megachile rotundata. The sequence continues at coordinate 130,924 of NW_027473658.1, forward strand.
TTAGATTGATAATAATAAGAATAATGAGTCTAGTAATTGTCGTTCTATCGATCATATCTGCATAATATGGTTAATAATATGAGTTAGATTGATAATAATAAGAGTAATGAGTATAGTAATTGTCGTTCTATCGATCATATCTGCATAATATGGTTAATAATATGAGTTACATTGATAATAGTGAGTGTAATAAGTTTAGTAAATGTCGTTCTATCGATCATATAAGCATAATATAGCTAATAATATGTTATATTGATAATAATAAGAGTAATAAGTATAGTAATTGTCGTTCTATCGATCTTATAAGCATAATATGGCTAATAATATGAGTTAGATTGATAATAATAACAGCAATGAGTATAGCAATTGCCGTCCTATCGATCATATAAGCATAATATGGCTAATAATATGAGTTAGATTGATAATAATAAGGGTAATATGTATAGTAATTATCGTTCTATCGATCATATAAGCATAATATGGCTAATAATATGAGTTAGATTGATAATAATAACAGTAATGAGTATAGTAATTGTCGTCCTATCGATCATATAAGCAGAATATGGCTAATAATATGAGTTAGATTGATAATAGTAAGAGTAATGAGTATAGCAATTGTCGTACTATCGATCATATAAGCATAATGTGGCTAATAATATGAGTTAGATTGATAATAATAAGAGTAATGAGTCTAGTAATTGTCGTTCTATCGATCATATCTGCATAATATGGTTAATAATATTAGTTAGAATGATAACAGTGAGTGTAATAAGTTTAGTGATTGTCGTTCTATCGATAATATAAGCATAATATGGCTAATAATATGAGTGAGATTGATAAAAGTTAGTGTAATAAGTGTAGTAAATGTCGTTCTATCGATCATATAAGCATAATATAGCTAATAATATGAGTTAGATTGATAATAATAAGAGTAATGAGTAAAGTAATTGTCGTTCTATCGATCATATAAGCATAATATGGCTAATAATATGAGTTAGATTGATAACAGTGAGTGTAATAAGTTTAGTAAATGTCGTTCTATCGATCATATAAGCACAATATAGCTAATAATATGAGTTACATTGATAATAATAAGAGTAATAAGTATAGTATTTGTCGTTCTATCGGTCATATAAGCATAATATCGCTAATAATATGAGTTAGATTGATAGTAATAAGAGTAATGAGTAAAGTAATTGTCGTTCTATCGATCATATAAGCATAATATGGCTAATAATATGAGTTAGATTGATAACAGTGAGTGTAATAAGTTTAGTAAATGTCGTTCTATCGATCATATAAGCATAATATAGCTAATAATATGAGTTACATTGATAATAATAAGAGTAATAAGTATAGTAATTGTCGTTCTATCGGTCATATAACCATAATATGGCTAATAATATGAGTTAGATTGATAATAATAGGAGTAATGAGTATAGTAATTGTCGTTCTATCGATCATATAAGCATAATATGGCTAATAATATGAGTTAGATTGATAATAGTGAGTGTAATAAGTATAGTAATTGTCGTTCTATCGATCATATAAGCAGAATATGGCTAATAATATGAGTTAGATTGATAATAGTATGAGTAATGAGTATAGTAATTGTCGTACTATCGATCATATAAGCATAATATGGCTAATAATATGAGTTAGATTGATAATAATAAGGGTAATATGTATAGTAATTATCGTTCTATCGATCATATAAGCATAATATGGCTAATAATATGAGTTAGATTGATAATAATAACAGTAATGAGTATAGTAATTGTCGTTCTATCGATCATATAAGCAGAATATGGCTAATAATATGAGTTAGATTGATAATAGTAAGAGTAATGAGTATAGTAATTGTCGTACTATCGATCATATAAGCATAATGTGGCTAATAATATGAGTTAAATTGATAATAATAAGAGTAATAAGTATAGTAATTGTCGTTCTATCGGTCATATAACCATAATATGGCTAATAATATGAGTTAGATTGATAATAATAGGAGTAATGAGTATAGTGATTGTCGTTCTATCGATCATATAAGCATAATATGGCTAATAATATGAGTTAGATTGATAATAGTGAGTGTAATAAGTATAGTAATTGTCGTTCTATCGATCATATAAGCAGAATATGGCTAATAATATGAGTTAGATTGATAATAGTAAGAGTAATGAGTATAGTAATTGTCGTACTATCGATCATATAAGCATAATGTGGCTAATAATATGAGTTAGATTGATAATAATAAGAGTAATAAGTATAGTAATTGTCGTTCTATCGGTCATATAACCATAATATGGCTAATAATATGAGTTAGATTGATAATAATAGGAGTAATGAGTATAGTACTTGTCGTTCTATCGATCATATCTGCATAATATGGTTAATAATATGAGTTAGATTGATAATAGTGTGTGTAATAAGTTTAGTAAATGTCGTTCTATCGATCATATAAGCATAATATGGCTAATAATATGAGTTAGATTGATAATAATAAGAGTAGTGAGTATAGTAATTGTCGTTCTATCGATCATATCTGCATAATATGGTTAATAATATGAGTTAGATTGGTAATAGTGAGTGTAATAAGTATAGTAATTGTCGTTCTATCGATCATATAAGCATAATATAGCTAATAATATGTTATATTGATAATAATAAGAGTAATAAGTATAGTAATTGTCGTTCTATCGATCTTATAAGCATAATATGGCTAATAATATGAGTTAGATTGATAATAATAACAGCAATGAGTATAGCAATTGCCGTCCTATCGATCATATAAGCATAATATGGCTAATAATATGAGTTAGATTGATAATAATAAGGGTAATATGTATAGTAATTATCGTTCTATCGATCATATAAGCATAATATGGCTAATAATATGAGTTAGATTGATAATAATAACAGTAATGAGTATAGTAATTGTCGTCCTATCGATCATATAAGCAGAATATGGCTAATAATATGAGTTAGATTGATAATAGTAAGAGTAATAAGTTTAGTGATTGTCGTTCTATCGATAATATAAGCATAATATGGCTAATAATATGAGTGAGATTGATAAAAGTGAGTGTAATAAGTGTAGTAAATGTCGTTCTATCGATCATATAAGCATAATATAGCTAATAATATGAGTTACATTGATAATAATAAGAGTAATAAGTATAGTAATTGTCGTTCTATCGGTCATATAACCATAATATGGCTAATAATATGAGTTAGATTGATAATAATAGGAGTAATGAGTATAGTAATTGTCGTTCTATCGATCATATAAGCATAATATGGCTAATAATATGAGTTAGATTGATAATAGTGAGTGTAATAAGTATAGTAATTGTCGTTCTATCGATCATATAAGCAGAATATGGCTAATAATATGAGTTAGATTGATAATAGTATGAGTAATGAGTATAGTAATTGTCGTACTATCGATCATATAAGCATAATATGGCTAATAATATGAGTTAGATTGATAATAATAAGGGTAATATGTATAGTAATTATCGTTCTATCGATAATATAAGCATAATATGGCTAATAATATGAGTTAGATTGATAATAATAACAGTAATGAGTATAGTAATTGTCGTTCTATCGATCATATAAGCAGAATATGGCTAATAATATGAGTTAGATTGATAATAGTAAGAGTAATGAGTATAGTAATTGTCGTACTATCGATCATATAAGCATAATGTGGCTAATAATATGAGTTAAATTGATAATAATAAGAGTAATAAGTATAGTAATTGTCGTTCTATCGGTCATATAACCATAATATGGCTAATAATATGAGTTAGATTGATAACAATAGGAGTAATGAGTATAGTAATTGTCGTTCTATCGATCATATAAGCATAATATGGCTAATAATATGAGTTAGATTGATAATAGTGAGTGTAATAAGTATAGTAATTGTCGTTCTATCGATCATATAAGCAGAATATGGCTAATAATATGAGTTAGATTGATAATAGTAAGAGTAATGAGTATAGTAATTGTCGTACTATCGATCATATAAGCATAATGTGGCTAATAATATGAGTTAGATTGATAATAATAAGAGTAATAAGTATAGTAATTGTCGTTCTATCGGTCATATAACCATAATATGGCTAATAATATGAGTTAGATTGATAATAATAGGAGTAATGAGTATAGTACTTGTCGTTCTATCGATCATATAAGCATAATATGGCTACTAATATGAGTTAGATTGATAATAATAACAGTAATGAGTATAGTAATTGTCGTCCTATCGATCATATAAGCAGAATATGGCTAATAATATGAGTTAGATTGATAATAGTAAGAGTAATGAGTATAGCAATTGTCGTACTATCGACCATATAAGCATAATGTGGCTAATAATATGAGTTAGATTGATAATAATAAGAGTAATGAGTCTAGCAATTGTCGTTCTATCGATCATATCTGCATAATATGGTTAATAATATTAGTTAGAATGATAACAGTGAGTGTAATAAGTTTAGTGATTGTCGTTCTATCGATAATATAAGCATAATATGGCTAATAATATGAGTGAGATTGATAAAAGTGAGTGTAATAAGTGTAGTAAATGTCGTTCTATCGATCATATAAGCATAATATAGCTAATAATATGAGTTAGATTGATAATAATAAGAGTAATGAGTATAGTAATTGTCGTTCTATCGATCATATAAGCATAATATGGCTAATAATATGAGTTAGATTGATAATAGTGAGTGTAATAAGTTTAGTAAATGTCGTTCTATCGATCATATAAGCATAATATAGCTAATAATATGAGTTACATTGATAATAATAAGAGTAATAAGTATAGTAATTGTCGTTCTATCGGTCATATAAGCATAATGTGGCTAATAATATGAGTTAGATTGATAATAATAAGAGTAATAAGTATAGTAATTGTCGTTCTATCGGTCATATAACCATAATATGGCTAATAATATGAGTTAGATTGATAATAATAGGAGTAATGAGTATAGTACTTGTCGTTCTATCGATCATATCTGCATAATATGGTTAATAATATGAGTTAGATTGATAATAGTGTGTGTAATAAGTTTAGTAAATGTCGTTCTATCGATCATATAAGCATAATATGGCTAATAATATGAGTTAGATTGATAATAATAAGAGTAGTGAGTATAGTAATTGTCGTTCTATCGATCATATCTGCATAATATGGTTAATAATATGAGTTAGATTGGTAATAGTGAGTGTAATAAGTATAGTAATTGTCGTTCTATCGGTCATATGAGCATAATATGGCTAATAATATGAGTTAGATTGATAATAATAAGAGTAATAAGTATAGTAATTGTCGTTCTATCGATCATATAAGCATAATATGGCTAATAATATGAGGTAGATTGATAATAGTGAGTGTAATAAGTATAGTAATTGTCGTTCTATCGATCATATAAGCAGAATATGGCTAATAATATGAGTTAGATTGATAATAGTAAGAGTAATGAGTATAGTAATTGTCGTACTATCGATCATATAAGCATAATGTGGCTAATAATATGAGTTAAATTGATAATAATAAGAGTAATAAGTATAGTAATTGTCATTCTATCGGTCATATAACCATAATATGGCTTATAATATGAGTTAGATCGATAATAATAGGAGTAATGAGTATAGTAATTGTCGTTCTATCGATCATATAAGCATAATATGGCTAATAATATGAGTTAGATTGATAATAGTGAGTGTAATAAGTATAGTAATTGTCGTTCTATCGATCATATAAGCAGAATATGGCTAATAATATGAGTTAGATTGATAGTAGTAAGAGTAATGAGTATAGTAATTGTCGTACTATCGATCATATAAGCATAATGTGGCTAATAATATGAGTTAGATTGATAATAATAAGAGTAATAAGTATAGTAATTGTCGTTCTATCGGTCATATAACCATAATATGGCTAATAATATGAGTTAGATTGATAATAATAGGAGTAATGAGTATAGTAATTGTCGTTCTATCGATCATATTTGCATAATATGGTTAATAATATGAGTTAGATTGATAATAGTGTGTGTAATAAGTATAGTAATTGTCGTTCTATCGATCATATAAGCATAATGTGGCTAATAATATGAGTTAGATTGATAATAACAAGAGTAATGAGTATAGTAATTGTCGTTCAATCGATCATATCTGCATTATATGGTTAATAATATGAGTTAGATTGATAATAGTGAGTGTAATAAGTATAGTAATTGTCGCTCTATCGATCATATAAGCATAATATAGCTAATAATATGAGTTAGATTGATAATAATAAGAGTAATGAGTATAGTAATTGTCGTTCTATCGATCATATAAGCATAGTATGGCTAATAATATGAGTTAGATTGATAATAATAAGAGTAATGAGTCTAGTAATTGTCGTTCTATCGATCATATCTGCATAATATGGTTAATAATATGAGTTAGATTGATAATAATAAGAGTAATGAGTATAGTAATTGTCGTTCTATCGATCATATCTGCATAATATGGTTAATAATATGAGTTAGATTGATAATAGTGAGTGTAATAAGTTTAGTAAATGTGGTTCTATCGATCATATAAGCATAATATGGCTAATAATATGAGTTAGATTGATAATAGTGAGTGTAATAAGTATAGTAATTGTCGTTCTATCGATCATATCTGCATAATATGGTTAATAATATGAGTTAGATTGATAATAGTGAGTGTAATAAGTTTAGTAAATGTCGTTCTATCGATCATATAAGCATAATATGGCTAATAATATGAGTTAGATTGATAATAGTGAGTGTAATAAGTATAGTAATTGTCGCTCTATCGATCATATAAGCATAATATGGCTAATAATATGAGTTAGATAGATAATAATAAGAGTAATGTGTATAGTTATTGTCGTTCTATCGATCATATCTGCATAATATGGTTAATAATATGAGTTAGATTGACAATAGTGAGTGTAATAAGTTTAGTAAATGTCGTTTTATCGATCATATAAGCATAATATAGCTAATAATATGAGTTACATTGATAATAATAAGAGTAATGAGTATAGTAATTGTCGTTCTATCGATCATATAAGCATAATATGACTAATAATATGAGTTAGATTGATAATAATAACAGTAATGAGTATAATAATTGTCGTCCTATCGATCATATAAGCATAATATGGCTAATAATATGAGTTAGATTGATAATAATAAGAGTAATATGTATAGTAATTATCGTTCTATCGATCATATAAGCATAATATGCCTAATAATATGAGTTAGATTGATAATAATAAGAATAATGAGTCTAGTAATTGTCGTTCTATCGATCATATCTGCATAATATGGTTAATAATATGAGTTAGATTGATAATAATAAGAGTAATGAGTATAGTAATTGTCGTTCTATCGATCATATCTGCATAATATGGTTAATAATATGAGTTACATTGATAATAGTGAGTGTAATAAGTTTAGTAAATGTCGTTCTATCGATCATATAAGCATAATATAGCTAATAATATGTTATATTGATAATAATAAGAGTAATAAGTATAGTAATTGTCGTTCTATCGATCTTATAAGCATAATATGGCTAATAATATGAGTTAGATTGATAATAATAACAGCAATGAGTATAGCAATTGCCGTCCTATCGATCATATAAGCATAATATGGCTAATAATATGAGTTAGATTGATAATAATAAGGGTAATATGTATAGTAATTATCGTTCTATCGATCATATAAGCATAATATGGCTAATAATATGAGTTAGATTGATAATAATAACAGTAATGAGTATAGTAATTGTCGTCCTATCGATCATATAAGCAGAATATGGCTAATAATATGAGTTAGATTGATAATAGTAAGAGTAATGAGTATAGCAATTGTCGTACTATCGATCATATAAGCATAATGTGGCTAATAATATGAGTTAGATTGATAATAATAAGAGTAATGAGTCTAGTAATTGTCGTTCTATCGATCATATCTGCATAATATGGTTAATAATATTAGTTAGAATGATAACAGTGAGTGTAATAAGTTTAGTGATTGTCGTTCTATCGATAATATAAGCATAATATGGCTAATAATATGAGTGAGATTGATAAAAGTTAGTGTAATAAGTGTAGTAAATGTCGTTCTATCGATCATATAAGCATAATATAGCTAATAATATGAGTTAGATTGATAATAATAAGAGTAATGAGTAAAGTAATTGTCGTTCTATCGATCATATAAGCATAATATGGCTAATAATATGAGTTAGATTGATAACAGTGAGTGTAATAAGTTTAGTAAATGTCGTTCTATCGATCATATAAGCATAATATAGCTAATAATATGAGTTACATTGATAATAATAAGAGTAATAAGTATAGTAATTGTCGTTCTATCGGTCATATAAGCATAATATAGCTAATAATATGAGTTAGATTGATAATAATAAGAGTAATGAGTAAAGTAATTGTCGTTCTATCATAAGCATAATATGGCTAATAATATGAGTTAGATTGATAACAGTGAGTGTAATAAGTTTAGTAAATGTCGTTCTATCGATCATATAAGCATAATATAGCTAATAATATGAGTTACATTGATAATAATAAGAGTAATAAGTATAGTAATTGTCGTTCTATCGGTCATATAACCATAATATGGCTAATAATATGAGTTAGATTGATAATAATAGGAGTAGTGGGTATAGTAATTGTCGTTCTATCGATCATATAAGCATAATATGGCTAATAATATGAGTTAGATTGATAATAGTGAGTGTAATAAGTATAGTAATTGTCGTTCTATCGATCATATAAGCAGAATATGGCTAATAATATGAGTTAGATTGATAATAGTATGAGTAATGAGTATAGTAATTGTCGTACTATCGATCATATAAGCATAATATGGCTAATAATATGAGTTAGATTGATAATAATAAGGGTAATATGTATAGTAATTATCGTTCTATCGATCATATAAGCATAATATGGCTTATAATATGAGTTAGATTGATAATAATAACAGTAATGAGTATAGTAATTGTCGTTCTATCGATCAATATAAGCAGAATATGGCTAATAATATGAGTTAGATTGATAATAGTAAGAGTAATGAGTATAGTAATTGTCGTACTATCGATCATATAAGCATAATGTGGCTAATAATATGAGTTAGATTGATAATAATAAGAGTAATAAGTATAGTAATGTCGTTCTATCGGTCATATAACCATAATATGGCTAATAATATGAGTTAGATTGATAATAATAGGAGTAATGAGTATAGTAATTGTCGTTCTATCGATCATATTTGCATAATATGGTTAATAATATTAGTTAGAATGATAACAGTGAGTGTAATAAGTTTAGTGATTGTCGTTCTATCGATAATATAAGCATAATATGGCTAATAATATGAGTGAGATTGATAAAAGTGAGTGTATAAGTGTAGTAAATGTCGTTCTATCGATCATATAAGCATAATATAGCTAATAATATGAGTTAGATTGATAATAATAAGAGTAATGAGTAAAGTAATTGTCGTTCTATCGATCATATAAGCATAATATGGCTAATAATATGAGTTAGATTGATAACAGTGAGTGTAATAAGTTTAGTAAATGTCGTTCTATCGATCACATAAGCATAATATAGCTAATAATATGAGTTACATTGATAATAATAAGAGTAATAAGTATAGTAATTGTCGTTCTATCGGTCATATAACCATAATATGGCTAATAATATGAGTTAGATTGATAATAATAGGAGTAATGAGTATAGTAATTGTCGTTCTATCGATCATATAAGCATAATATGGCTAATAATATGAGTTAGATTGATAATAGTGAGTGTAATAAGTATAGTAATTGTCGTTCTATCGATCATATAAGCAGAATATGGCTAATAATATGAGTTAGATTGATAATAGTATGAGTAATGAGTATAGTAATTGTCGTACTATCGATCATATAAGCATAATATGGCTAATAATATGAGTTAGATTGATAATAATAAGGGTAATATGTATAGTAATTATCGTTCTATCGATAATATAAGCATAATATGGCTAATAATATGAGTTAGATTGATAATAATAACAGTAATGAGTATAGTAATTGTCGTTCTATCGATCATATAAGCAGAATATGGCTAATAATATGAGTTAGATTGATAATAGTAAGAGTAATGAGTATAGTAATTGTCGTACTATCGATCATATAAGCATAATGTGGCTAATAATATGAGTTAAATTGATAATAATAAGAGTAATAAGTATAGTAATTGTCGTTCTATCGGTCATATAACCATAATATGGCTAATAATATGAGTTAGATTGATAATAATAGGAGTAATGAGTATAGTAATTGTCGTTCTATCGATCATATAAGCATAATATGGCTAATAATATGAGTTAGATTGATAATAGTGAGTGTAATAAGTATAGTAATTGTCGTTCTATCGATCATATAAGCAGAATATGGCTAATAATATGAGTTAGATTGATAATAGTAAGAGTAATGAGTATAGTAATTGTCGTACTATCGATCATATAAGCATAATGTGGCTAATAATATGAGTTAGATTGATAATAATAAGAGTAATAAGTATAGTAATTGTCGTTCTATCGGTCATATAACCATAATATGGCTAATAATATGAGTTAGATTGATAATAATAGGAGTAATGAGTATAGTACTTGTCGTTCTATCGATCATATAAGCATAATATGGCTACTAATATGAGTTAGATTGATAATAATAACAGTAATGAGTATAGTAATTGTCGTCCTATCGATCATATAAGCAGAATATGGCTAATAATATGAGTTAGATTGATAATAGTAAGAGTAATGAGTATAGCAATTGTCGTACTATCGACCATATAAGCATAATGTGGCTAATAATATGAGTTAGATTGATAATAATAAGAGTAATGAGTCTAGCAATTGTCGTTCTATCGATCATATCTGCATAATATGGTTAATAATATTAGTTAGAATGATAACAGTGAGTGTAATAAGTTTAGTGATTGTCGTTCTATCGATAATATAAGCATAATATGGCCTAATAATATGAGTGAGATTGATAAAAGTGAGTGTAATAAGTGTAGTAAATGTCGTTCTATCGATCATATAAGCATAATATAGCTAATAATATGAGTTAGATTGATAATAATAAGAGTAATGAGTATAGTAATTGTCGTTCTATCGATCATATAAGCATAATATGGCTAATAATATGAGTTAAGATTGATAATAATAAGAGTAATAAGTATAGTAATTGTCGTTCTATCGGTCATATAACCATAATATGGCTAATAATATGAGTAGATTGATAATAATAGGAGTAATGAGTATAGTAATTGTCGTTCTATCGATCATATAAGCATAATATGGCTAATAATATGAGTTAGATTGATAATAGTGAGTGTAATAAGTATAGTAATTGTCGTTCTATCGATCATATAAGCAGAATATGGCTAATAATATGAGTTAGATTGATAATAATAAGAGTAGTGAGTATAGTAATTGTCGTTCTATCGATCATATCTGCCATAATATGGTTAATAATATGAGTTAGATTGGTAATAGTGAGTGTAATAAGTATAGTAATTGTCGTTCTAGTCGGTCATATGAGCATAATATGGCTAATAATATGAGTTAGATTGATAATAATAAGAGTAATAAGTACTAGTAATTGTCGTTCTATCGATCATATAAGCATAATATGGCTAATAATATGAAGGTAGATTGATAATAGTGAGTGTAATAAGTATAAGTAATTCTGTCGTTCTATCGATCATATAGCAGAATATGGCTAATATATGAGTTAGATTGATAATAGTAAGAGTAATGAGTATAGTAATTGTCGTACTATCGATCATATAAGCATAATGTGGCTAATAATATGAGTTAAATTGATAATAATAAGAGTAATAAGTATAGTAATTGTCATTCTATCGGTCATATAACCATAATATGGCTATAATATGAGTTAGATCGATAAATAATAGGAGTGATGAGTATAGTAATTGTCGTTCTATCGATCATATAAGCATAATATGGCTAATAATATGAGTTAGATTGATAATAGTGAGTGTAATAAGTATAGTAATTGTCGTTCTATCGATCATATAAGCAGAATATGGCTAATAATATGAGTTAGATTGATAGTAGTAAGAGTAATGAGTATAGTAATTGTCGTACTATCGATCATATAAGCATAATGTGGCTAATAATATGAGTTAGATTGATAATAATAAGAGTAATAAGTATAGTAATTGTCGTTCTATCGGTCATATAACCATAATATGGCTAATAATATGAGTTAGATTGATAATAATAGGAGTAATGAGTATAGTAATTGTCGTTCTATCGATCATATTTGCATAATATGGTTAAATAATATGAGTTAGATTGATAATAGTGTGTGTAATAAGTATAGTAATTGTCGTTCTATCGATCATATAAGCATAATGTGGCTAATAATATGAGTTAGATTGATGAATAACAGAGTAATGAGTATAGTAATTGTCGTTCAATCGATCATATCTGCATTATATGGTTAATAATATGAGTTAGATTGATAATAGTGAGTGTAATAAGTATAGTAATTGTCGCTCTATCGATCATATAAGCATAATATAGCTAATAATATGAGTTAGATTGATAATAATAAGAGTAATGAGTATAGTAATTGTCGTTCTATCGATCATATAAGCATAGTATGGGCTAATAATATGAGTTAGATTGATAATAATAAGAGTAATGAGTCTAGTAATTGTCGTTCTATCGATCATATCTGCATAATATGGTTAATAATATGAGTTAGATTGATAATAATAAGAGTATGAGTATAGTAATTGTCGTTCTATCGATCATATCTGCATAATATGGTTAATAATATGAGTTAGATTGATAATAATGAGTGTAATAAGTTTAGTAAATGTCGTTCTATCGATCATATAAGCATAATATGGCTAATAATATGAGTTAGATTGATAATAGTGAGTGTAATAAGTATAGTAATTGTCGTTCTATCGATCATATCTGCATAATATGGTTAATAATATGAGTTAGATTGATAATAGTGAGTGTAATAAGTTTAGTAAATGTCGTTCTATCGATCATATAAGCATAATATGGCTAATAATATGAGTTAGATTGCATAATAGTGAGTGTAATAAGTATAGTATTTGTCGTTCTATCGATCATATAAGCAGAATATGGCTAATAATATGAGTTAGATTGATAATAGTAAGAGTAATGAGTATAGTAATTGTCGTACTATCGATCATATAAGCATAATGTGGCTAATAATATGAGTTAGATTGATAATAATAAGAGTAATAAGTATAGTAATTGTCGTTCTATCGATCATATAAGCATAATGTGGCTAATAATATGAGTTAGATTGATAATAATAAGAGTAGTGAGTATAGTAATTGTCGTTCTATCGATCATATCTGCATAATATGGTTAATAATATGAGTTAGATTGATAATAGTGAGTGTAATAAGTATAGTAATTGTCGCTCTATCGATCATATAAGCATAATATGGCTAATAATATGAGTTAGATAGATAATAATAAGAGTAATGTGTATAGTTATTGTCGTTCTATCGATCATATCTGCATAATATGGTTAATAATATGAGTTAGATTGACAATAGTGAGTGTAATAAGTTTAGTAAATGTCGTTTTATCGATCATATAAGCATAATATAGCTAATAATATGAGTTACATTGATAATAATAAGAGTAATGAGTATAGTAATTGTCGTTCTATCGATCATATAAGCATAATATGACTAATAATATGAGTTAGATTGATAATAATAACAGTAATGAGTATAATAATTGTCGTCCTATCGATCATATAAGCATAATATGGCTAATAATATGAGTTAGATTGATAATAATAAGAGTAATATGTATAGTAATTATCGTTCTATCGATCATATAAGCATAATATGCCTAATAATATGAGTTAGATTGATAATAATAAGAATAATGAGTCTAGTAATTGTCGTTCTATCGATCATATCTGCATAATATGGTTAATAATATGAGTTAGATTGATAATAATAAGAGTAATGAGTATAGTAATTGTCGTTCTATCGATCATATCTGCATAATATGGTTAATAATATGAGTTACATTGATAATAGTGAGTGTAATAAGTTTAGTAAATGTCGTTCTATCGATCATATAAGCATAATATAGCTAATAATATGTTATATTGATAATAATAAGAGTAATAAGTATAGTAATTGTCGTTCTATCGATCTTATAAGCATAATATGGCTAATAATATGAGTTAGATTGATAATAATAACAGCAATGAGTATAGCAATTGCCGTCCTATCGATCATATAAGCATAATATGGCTAATAATATGAGTTAGATTGATAATAATAAGGGTAATATGTATAGTAATTATCGTTCTATCGATCATATAAGCATAATATGGCTAATAATATGAGTTAGATTGATAATAATAACAGTAATGAGTATAGTAATTGTCGTCCTATCGATCATATAAGCAGAATATGGCTAATAATATGAGTTAGATTGATAATAGTAAGAGTAATGAGTATAGCAATTGTCGTACTATCGATCATATAAGCATAATGTGGCTAATAATATGAGTTAGATTGATAATAATAAGAGTAATGAGTCTAGTAATTGTCGTTCTATCGATCATATCTGCATAATATGGTTAATAATATTAGTTAGAATGATAACAGTGAGTGTAATAAGTTTAGTGATTGTCGTTCTATCGATAATATAAGCATAATATGGCTAATAATATGAGTGAGATTGATAATAATAGGAGTAATGGGTATAGTAATTGTCGTTCTATCGATCATATAAGCATAATATGGCTAATAATATGAGTTAGATTGATAATAGTGAGTGTAATAAGTATAGTAATTGTCGTTCTATCGATCATATAAGCAGAATATGGCTAATAATATGAGTTAGATTGATAATAGTATGAGTAATGAGTATAGTAATTGTCGTACTATCGATCATATAAGCATAATATGGCTAATAATATGAGTTAGATTGATAATAATAAGGGTAATATGTATAGTAATTATCGTTCTATCGATCATATAAGCATAATATGGCTAATAATATGAGTTAGATTGATAATAATAACAGTAATGAGTATAGTAATTGTCGTTCTATCGATCATATAAGCAGAATATGGCTAATAATATGAGTTAGATTGATAATAGTAAGAGTAATGAGTATAGTAATTGTCGTACTATCGATCATATAAGCATAATGTGGCTAATAATATGAGTTAGATTGATAATAATAAGAGTAATAAGTATAGTAATTGTCGTTCTATCGGTCATATAACCATAATATGGCTAATAATATGAGTTAGATTGATAATAATAGGAGTAATGAGTATAGTAATTGTCGTTCTATCGATCATATTTGCATAATATGGTTAATAATATGAGTTAGATTGATAATAGTGTGTGTAATAAGTATAGTAATTGTCGTTCTATCGATCATATAAGCATAATGTGGCTAATAATATGAGTTAGATTGATAATAACAAGAGTAATGAGTATAGTAATTGTCGTTCAATCGATCATATCTGCATTATATGGTTAATAATATGAGTTAGATTGATAATAGTGAGTGTAATAAGTATAGTAATTGTCGCTCTATCGATCATATAAGCATAATATGGCTAATAATATGAGTTAGATAGATAATAATAAGAGTAATGAGTATAGTTATTGTCGTTCTATCGATCGTATCTGCATAATGTGGTTAATAATATGAGTTAGATTGATAATAGTGAGTGTAATAAGTATAGTAATTGTCGTTCTATCGATCATATAAGCATAATATGGCTAATAATATGAGTTAGATTGATAATAATAAGAGTAATAAGTACAGTAATTGTCGTTCTATCGATCATATAAGCATAATATGGCTAATAATATGAGTTAGATTGATAAAAGTGAGTGTAATAAGTTTAGTAAATGTCGTTCTATCGATCATATAAGCATAATATAGCTAATAATATGAGTTAGATTGATAATAATAAGAGTAATGAGTATAGTAATTGTCGTTCTATCGATCATATAAGCATAGTATGGCTAATAATATGAGTTAGATTGATAATAATAAGAGTAATGAGTCTAGTAATTGTCGTTCTATCGATCATATCTGCATAATATGGTTAATAATATGAGTTAGATTGATAATAGTGAGTGTAATAAGTATAGTAATTGTCGTTCTATCGATCATATAAGCAGAATATGGCTAATAATATGAGTTAGATTGATAATAGTATGAGTAATGAGTATAGTAATTGTCGTACTATCGATCATATAAGCATAATATGGCTAATAATATGAGTTAGATTGATAATAATAAGGGTAATATGTATAGTAATTATCGTTCTATCGATCATATAAGCATAATATGGCTAATAATATGAGTTAGATTGATAATAATAAGAGTAATAAGTATAGTAATTGTCGTTCTATCGGTCATATAACCATAATATGGCTAATAATATGAGTTAGATTGATAATAATAGGAGTAATGAGTATAGTACTTGTCGTTCTATCGATCATATCTGCATAATATGGTTAATAATATGAGTTAGATTGATAATAGTGTGTGTAATAAGTTTAGTAAATGTCGTTCTATCGATCATATAAGCATAATATGGCTAATAATATGAGTTAGATTGATAATAATAAGAGTAGTGAGTATAGTAATTGTCGTTCTATCGATCATATCTGCATAATATGGTTAATAATATGAGTTAGATTGGTAATAGTGAGTGTAATAAGTATAGTAATTGTCGTTCTATCGATCATATAAGCATAATATAGCTAATAATATGTTATATTGATAATAATAAGAGTAATAAGTATAGTAATTGTCGTTCTATCGATCTTATAAGCATAATATGGCTAATAATATGAGTTAGATTGATAATAATAACAGCAATGAGTATAGCAATTGCCGTCCTATCGATCATATAAGCATAATATGGCTAATAATATGAGTTAGATTGATAATAATAAGGGTAATATGTATAGTAATTATCGTTCTATCGATCATATAAGCATAATATGGCTAATAATATGAGTTAGATTGATAATAATAACAGTAATGAGTATAGTAATTGTCGTCCTATCGATCATATAAGCAGAATATGGCTAATAATATGAGTTAGATTGATAATAGTAAGAGTAATGAGTATAGCAATTGTCGTACTATCGATCATATAAGCATAATGTGGCTAATAATATGAGTTAGATTGATAATAATAAGAGTAATGAGTCTAGTAATTGTCGTTCTATCGATCATATCTGCATAATATGGTTAATAATATTAGTTAGAATGATAACAGTGAGTGTAATAAGTTTAGTGATTGTCGTTCTATCGATAATATAAGCATAATATGGCTAATAATATGAGTGAGATTGATAAAAGTGAGTGTAATAAGTGTAGTAAATGTCGTTCTATCGATCATATAAGCATAATATAGCTAATAATATGAGTTAGATTGATAATAATAAGAGTAATGAGTAAAGTAATTGTCGTTCTATCGATCATATAAGCATAATATGGCTAATAATATGAGTTAGATTGATAACAGTGAGTGTAATAAGTTTAGTAAATGTCGTTCTATCGATCATATAAGCATAATATAGCTAATAATATGAGTTACATTGATAATAATAAGAGTAATAAGTATAGTAATTGTCGTTCTATCGGTCATATAACCATAATATGGCTAATAATATGAGTTAGATTGATAATAATAGGAGTAATGAGTATAGTAATTGTCGTTCTATCGATCATATAAGCATAATATGGCTAATAATATGAGTTAGATTGATAATAGTGAGTGTAATAAGTATAGTAATTGTCGTTCTATCGATCATATAAGCAGAATATGGCTAATAATATGAGTTAGATTGATAATAGTATGAGTAATGAGTATAGTAATTGTCGTACTATCGATCATATAAGCATAATATGGCTAATAATATGAGTTAGATTGATAATAATAAGGGTAATATGTATAGTAATTATCGTTCTATCGATAATATAAGCATAATATGGCTAATAATATGAGTTAGATTGATAATAATAACAGTAATGAGTATAGTAATTGTCGTTCTATCGATCATATAAGCAGAATATGGCTAATAATATGAGTTAGATTGATAATAGTAAGAGTAATGAGTATAGTAATTGTCGTACTATCGATCATATAAGCATAATGTGGCTAATAATATGAGTTAAATTGATAATAATAAGAGTAATAAGTATAGTAATTGTCGTTCTATCGGTCATATAACCATAATATGGCTAATAATATGAGTTAGATTGATAATAATAGGAGTAATGAGTATAGTAATTGTCGTTCTATCGATCATATAAGCATAATATGGCTAATAATATGAGTTAGATTGATAATAGTGAGTGTAATAAGTATAGTAATTGTCGTTCTATCGATCATATAAGCAGAATATGGCTAATAATATGAGTTAGATTGATAATAGTAAGAGTAATGAGTATAGTAATTGTCGTACTATCGATCATATAAGCATAATGTGGCTAATAATATGAGTTAGATTGATAATAATAAGAGTAATAAGTATAGTAATTGTCGTTCTATCGGTCATATAACCATAATATGGCTAATAATATGAGTTAGATTGATAATAATAGGAGTAATGAGTATAGTACTTGTCGTTCTATCGATCATATCTGCATAATATGGTTAATAATATGAGTTAGATTGATAATAGTGAGTGTAATAAGTATAGTAATTGTCGTTCTATCGATCATATAAGCATAATATAGCTAATAATATGAGTTACATTGATAATAATAAGAGTAATAAGTATAGTAATTGTCGTTCTATCGGTCATATAACCATAATATGGCTAATAATATGAGTTAGATTGATAATAATAGGAGTAATGAGTATAGTAATTGTCGTTCTATCGATCATATAAGCATAATATGGCTAATAATATGAGTTAGATTGATAATAGTGAGTGTAATAAGTATAGTAATTGTCGTTCTATCGATCATATAAGCAGAATATGGCTAATAATATGAGTTAGATTGATAATAGTGTGTGTAATAAGTATAGTAATTGTCGTTCTATCGATCATATAAGCATAATGTGGCTAATAATATGAGTTAGATTGATAATAACAAGAGTAATGAGTATAGTAATTGTCGTTCAATCGATCATATCTGCATTATATGGTTAATAATATGAGTTAGATTGATAATAGTGAGTGTAATAAGTATAGTAATTGTCGCTCTATCGATCATATAAGCATAATATAGCTAATAATATGAGTTAGATTGATAATAATAAGAGTAATGAGTATAGTAATTGTCGTTCTATCGATCATATAAGCATAGTATGGCTAATAATATGAGTTAGATTGATAATAATAAGAGTAATGAGTCTAGTAATTGTCGTTCTATCGATCATATCTGCATAATATGGTTAATAATATGAGTTAGATTGATAATAATAAGAGTAATGAGTATAGTAATTGTCGTTCTATCGATCATATCTGCATAATATGGTTAATAATATGAGTTAGATTGATAATAGTGAGTGTAATAAGTTTAGTAAATGTCGTTCTATCGATCATATAAGCATAATATGGCTAATAATATGAGTTAGATTGATAATAGTGAGTGTAATAAGTATAGTAATTGTCGTTCTATCGATCATATCTGCATAATATGGTTAATAATATGAGTTAGATTGATAATAGTGAGTGTAATAAGTTTAGTAAATGTCGTTCTATCGATCATATAAGCATAATATGGCTAATAATATGAGTTAGATTGATAATAGTGAGTGTAATAAGTATAGTAATTGTCGTTCTATCGATCATATAAGCAGAATATGGCTAATATATATGAGTTAGATTGATAATAGTAAGAGTAATGAGTATAGTAATTGTCGTACTATCGATCATATAAGCATAATGTGGCTAATAATATGAGTTAGATTGATAATAATAAGAGTAATAAGTATAGTAATTGTCGTTCTATCGATCATAATAAGCATAATGTGGCTAATAATATGAGTTAGATTGATAATAATAAGAGTAGTGAGTATAGTAATTGTCGTTCTATCGATCATATCTGCATAATATGGTTAATAATATGAGTTAGATTGATAATAGTGAGTGTAATAAGTATAGTAATTGTCGCTCTATCGATCATATAAGCATAATATGGCTAATAATATGAGTTAGATAGATAATAATAAGAGTAATGTGTATAGTTATTGTCGTTCTATCGATCATATCTGCATAATATGGTTAATAATATGAGTTAGATTGACAATAGTGAGTGTAATAAGTTTAGTAAATGTCGTTTTATCGATCATATAAGCATAATATAGCTAATAATATGAGTTACATTGATAATAATAAGAGTAATGAGTATAGTAATTGTCGTTCTATCGATCATATAAGCATAATATGACTAATAATATGAGTTAGATTGATAATAATAACAGTAATGAGTATAATAATTGTCGTCCTATCGATCATATAAGCATAATATGGCTAATAATATGAGTTAGATTGATAATAATAAGAGTAATATGTATAGTAATTATCGTTCTATCGATCATATAAGCATAATATGCCTAATAATATGAGTTAGATTGATAATAATAAGAATAATGAGTCTAGTAATTGTCGTTCTATCGATCATATCTGCATAATATGGTTAATAATATGAGTTAGATTGATAATAATAAGAGTAATGAGTATAGTAATTGTCGTTCTATCGATCATATCTGCATAATATGGTTAATAATATGAGTTACATTGATAATAGTGAGTGTAATAAGTTTAGTAAATGTCGTTCTATCGATCATATAAGCATAATATAGCTAATAATATGTTATATTGATAATAATAAGAGTAATAAGTATAGTAATTGTCGTTCTATCGATCTTATAAGCATAATATGGCTAATAATATGAGTTAGATTGATAATAATAACAGCAATGAGTATAGCAATTGCCGTCCTATCGATCATATAAGCATAATATGGCTAATAATATGAGTTAGATTGATAATAATAAGGGTAATATGTATAGTAATTATCGTTCTATCGATCATATAAGCATAATATGGCTAATAATATGAGTTAGATTGATAATAATAACAGTAATGAGTATAGTAATTGTCGTCCTATCGATCATATAAGCAGAATATGGCTAATAATATGAGTTAGATTGATAATAGTAAGAGTAATGAGTATAGCAATTGTCGTACTATCGATCATATAAGCATAATGTGGCTAATAATATGAGTTAGATTGATAATAATAAGAGTAATGAGTCTAGTAATTGTCGTTCTATCGATCATATCTGCATAATATGGTTAATAATATTAGTTAGAATGATAACAGTGAGTGTAATAAGTTTAGTGATTGTCGTTCTATCGATAATATAAGCATAATATGGCTAATAATATGAGTGAGATTGATAAAAGTTAGTGTAATAAGTGTAGTAAATGTCGTTCTATCGATCATATAAGCATAATATAGCTAATAATATGAGTTAGATTGATAATAATAAGAGTAATGAGTAAAGTAATTGTCGTTCTATCGATCATATAAGCATAATATGGCTAATAATATGAGTAATAATTGAGTTAGATTGATAACAGTGAGTGTAATAAGTTTAGTAAATGTCGTTCTATCGATCATATAAGCATAATATAGCTAATAATATGAGTTACATTGTAATAATAAGAGTAATAAGTATAGTAATTGTCGTTCTATCGGTCATATAAGCATAATATAGCTAATAATATGAGTTAGATTGATAATAATAAGAGTAATGAGTAAAGTAATTGTCGTTCTATCGATCATATAAGCATAATATGGCTAATAATATGAGTTAGATTGATAACAGTGAGTGTAATAAGTTTAGTAAATGTCGTTCTATCGATCATATAAGCATAATATAGCTAATAATATGAGTTACATTGATAATAATAAGAGTAATAAGTATAGTAATTGTCGTTCTATCGGTCATATAACCATAATATGGCTAATAATAGAGTTAGATTGATAATAATAGGAGTAATGGGTATAGTAATTGTCGTTCTATCGGTCATTATAACCATAATATGGCTAATAATATGAGTTAGATTGATAATAGTGAGTGTAATAAGTATCAGTAATTGTCGTTCTATCGATCATATAAGCAGAATATGGCTAATAATATGAGTTAGATTGATAATAGTATGAGTAATGAGTATAGTAATTGTCGTACTATCGATCATATAAGCATAATATGGCTAATAATATGATTGATAATAATAGAGGGTAATATGTATAGTAATTATCGTTCTATCGATCATATAAGCATAATATGGCTAATAATATGAGTTAGATTGATAATAATAACAGTAATGAGTATAGTAATTGTCGTTCTATCGATCATATAAGCAGAATATGGCTAATAATATGAGTTAGATTGATAATAGTAAGAGTAATGAGTATAGTAATTGTCGTACTATCGATCATATAAGCATAATGTGGCTAATAATATGAGTTAGATTGATAATAATAAGAGTAATAAGTATAGTAATTGTCGTTCTATCGGTCATATAACCATAATATGGCTAATAATATGAGTTAGATTGATAATAATAGGAGTAATGAGTATAGTAATGTCGTTCTATCATATTTGCATAATATGGTTAATAATATGAGTCTAGATTGATAATAGTGTGTGTAATAAGTATAGTAATTGTCGTTCTATCGATCATATAAGCATAATGTGGCTAATAATATGAGTTAGATTGATAATAACAAGAGTAATGAGTATAGTAATTGTCGTTCAATCGATCATATCTGCATTATATGGTTAATAATATGAGTTAGATTGATAATAGTGAGTGTAATAAGTATAGTAATGTCGCTCTATCGATCATATAAGCATAATATGGCTAATAATATGAGTTAGATAGATAATAATAAGAGTAATGAGTATAGTTATTGTCGTTCTATCGATCGTATCTGCATAATGTGGTTAATAATATGAGTTAGATTGATAATAGTGAGTGTAATAAGTATAGTAATTGTCGTTCTATCGATCATATAAGCATAATATGGCTAATAATATGAGTTAGATTGATAATAATAAGAGTAATAAGTACAGTAATTGTCGTTCTATCGATCATATAAGCATAATATGGCTAATAATATGAGTTAGATTGATAAAAGTGAGTGTAATAAGTTTAGTAAATGTCGTTCTATCGATCATATAAGCATAATATAGCTAATAATTGAGTTAGATTGATAATAATAAGAGTAATGAGTATAGTAATTGTCGTTCTATCGATCATATAAGCATAGTATGGCTAATAATATGAGTTAGATTGATAATAATAAGAGTAATGAGTCTAGTAATTGTCGTTCTATCGATCATATCTGCATAATATGGTTAATAATATGAGTTAGATTGATAATAGTGAGTGTAATAAGTATAGTAATTGTCGTTCTATCGATCATATAAGCAGAATATGGCTAATAATATGAGTTAGATTGATAATAGTATGAGTAATGAGTATAGTAATTGTCGTACTATCGATCATATAAGCATAATATGGCTAATAATATGAGTTAGATTGATAATAATAAGGGTAATATGTATAGTAATTATCGTTCTATCGATCATATAAGCATAATATGGCTAATAATATGAGTTAGATTGATAATAATAAGAGTAATAAGTATAGTAATTGTCGTTCTATCGGTCATATAACCATAATATGGCTAATAATATGAGTTAGATTGATAATAATAGGAGTAATGAGTATAGTACTTGTCGTTCTATCGATCATATCTGCATAATATGGTTAATAATATGAGTTAGATTGATAATAGTGTGTGTAATAAGTTTAGTAAATGTCGTTCTATCGATCATATAAGCATAATATGGCTAATAATATGAGTTAGATTGATAATAATAAGAGTAGTGAGTATAGTAATTGTCGTTCTATCGATCATATCTGCATAATATGGTTAATAATATGAGTTAGATTGGTAATAGTGAGTGTAATAAGTATAGTAATTGTCGTTCTATCGATCATATAAGCATAATATAGCTAAATAATATGTTATATTGATAATAATAAGAGTAATAAGTATAGTAATTGTCGTTCTATCGATCTTATAAGCATAATATGGCTAATAATATGAGTTAGATTGATAATAATAACAGCAATGAGTATAGCAATTGCCGTCCTATCGATCATATAAGCATAATATGGCTAATAATATGAGTTAGATTGATAATAATAAGGGTAATATGTATAGTAATTATCGTTCTATCGATCATATAAGCATAATATGGCTAATAATATGAGTTAGATTGATAATAATAACAGTAATGAGTATAGTAATTGTCGTCCTATCGATCATATAAGCAGAATATGGCTAATAATATGAGTTAGATTGATAATAGTAAGAGTAATGAGTATAGCAATTGTCGTACTATCGATCATATAAGCATAATGTGGCTAATAATATGAGTTAGATTGATAATAATAAGAGTAATGAGTCTAGTAATTGTCGTTCTATCGATCATATCTGCATAATATGGTTAATAATATTAGTTAGAATGATAACAGTGAGTGTAATAAGTTTAGTGATTGTCGTTCTATCGATAATATAAGCATAATATGGCTAATAATATGAGTGAGATTGATAAAAGTGAGTGTAATAAGTGTAGTAAATGTCGTTCTCTTCGATCATATAAGCATAATATAGCTATAATATGAGTTAGATTGATAATAATAAGAGTAATGAGTAAAGTAATTGTCGTTCTATCGATCATATAAGCATAATATGGCTAATAATATGAGTTAGATTGATAACAGTGAGTGTAATAAGTTTAGTAAATGTCGTTCTATCGATCATATAAGCATAATATAGCTAATAATATGAGTTACATTGATAATAATAAGAGTAATAAGTATAGTAATTGTCGTTCTATCGGTCATATAACCATAATATGGCTAATAATATGAGTTAGATTGATAATAATAGGAGTAATGGAGTATAGTAATTGTCGTTCTATCGATCATATAAGCATAATATGGCTAATAATATGAGTTAGATTGATAATAGTGAGTGTAATAAGTATAGTAATTGTCGTTCTATCGATCATATAAGCAGAATATGGCTAATAATATGAGTTAGATTGATAATAGTATGAGTAATGAGTATAGTAATTGTCGTACTATCGATCATATAAGCATAATATGGCTAATAATATGAGTTAGATTGATAATAATAAGGGTAATATGTATAGTAATTATCGTTCTATCGATAATATAAGCATAATATGGCTAATAATATGAGTTAGATTGATAATAATAACAGTAATGAGTATAGTAATTGTCGTTCTATCGATCATATAAGCAGAATATGGCTAATAATATGAGTTAGATTGATAATAGTAAGAGTAATGAGTATAGTAATTGTCGTACTATCGATCATATAAGCATAATGTGGCTAATAATATGAGTTAAATTGATAATAATAAGAGTAATAAGTATAGTAATTGTCGTTCTATCGGTCATATAACCATAATATGGCTAATAATATGAGTTAGATTGATAATAATAGGAGTAATGAGTATAGTAATTGTCGTTCTATCGATCATATAAGCATAATATGGCTAATAATATGAGTTAGATTGATAATAGTGAGTGTAATAAGTATAGTAATTGTCGTTCTATCGATCATATAAGCAGAATATGGCTAATAATATGAGTTAGATTGATAATAGTAAGAGTAATGAGTATAGTAATTGTCGTACTATCGATCATATAAGCATAATGTGGCTAATAATATGAGTTAGATTGATAATAATAAGAGTAATAAGTATAGTAATTGTCGTTCTATCGGTCATATAACCATAATATGGCTAATAATATGAGTTAGATTGATAATAATAGGAGTAATGAGTATAGTAATTGTCGTTCTATCGATCATATAAGCATAATATGGTTAATAATATGAGTTAGATTGATAATAGTGAGTGTAATAAGTATAGTAATTGTCGTTCTATCGATCATATAAGCATAATATAGCTAATAATATGAGTTACATTGATAATAATAAGAGTAATAAGTATAGTAATTGTCGTTCTATCGGTCATATAACCATAATATGGCTAATAATATGAGTTAGATTGATAATAATAGGAGTAATGAGTATAGTAATTGTCGTTCTATCGATCATATAAGCATAATATGGCTAATAATATGAGTTAGATTGATAATAGTGAGTGTAATAAGTATAGTAATTGTCGTTCTATCGATCATATAAGCAGAATATGGCTAATAATATGAGTTAGATTGATAATAGTATGAGTAATGAGTATAGTAATTGTCGTACTATCGATCATATAAGCATAATATGGCTAATAATATGAGTTAGATTGATAATAATAAGGGTAATATGTATAGTAATTATCGTTCTATCGATAATATAAGCATAATATGGCTAATAATATGAGTTAGATTGATAATAATAACAGTAATGAGTATAGTAATTGTCGTTCTATCGATCATATAAGCAGAATATGGCTAATAATATGAGTTAGATTGATAATAGTAAGAGTAATGAGTATAGTAATTGTCGTACTATCGATCATATAAGCATAATGTGGCTAATAATATGAGTTAAATTGATAATAATAAGAGTAATAAGTATAGTAATTGTCGTTCTATCGGTCATATAACCATAATATGGCTAATAATATGAGTTAGATTGATAATAATAGGAGTAATGAGTATAGTAATTGTCGTTCTATCGATCATATAAGCATAATATGGCTAATAATATGAGTTAGATTGATAATAGTGAGTGTAATAAGTATAGTAATTGTCGTTCTATCGATCATATAAGCAGAATATGGCTAATAATATGAGTTAGATTGATAATAGTAAGAGTAATGAGTATAGTAATTGTCGTACTATCGATCATATAAGCATAATGTGGCTAATAATATGAGTTAGATTGATAATAATAAGAGTAATAAGTATAGTAATTGTCGTTCTATCGGTCATATAACCATAATATGGCTAATAATATGAGTTAGATTGATAATAATAGGAGTAATGAGTATAGTACTTGTCGTTCTATCGATCATATCTGCATAATATGGTTAATAATATGAGTTAGATTGATAATAGTGTGTGTAATAAGTTTAGTAAATGTCGTTCCATCGATCATATAAGCATAATATGGCTAATAATATGAGTTAGATTGATAATAATAAGAGTAGTGAGTATAGTAATTGTCGTTCTATCGATCATATCTGCATAATATGGTTAATAATATGAGTTAGATTGGTAATAGTGAGTGTAATAAGTATAGTAATTGTCGTTCTATCGGTCATATGAGCATAATATGGCTAATAATATGAGTTAGATTGATAATAATAAGAGTAATAAGTATAGTAATTGTCGTTCTATCGATCATATAAGCATAATATGGCTAATAATATGAGTTAGATTGATAATAGTGAGTGTAATAAGTATAGTAATTGTCGTTCTATCGATCATATAAGCAGAATATGGCTAATAATATGAGTTAGATTGATAATAGTAAGAGTAATGAGTATAGTAATTGTCGTACTATCGATCATATAAGCATAATGTGGCTAATAATATGAGTTAAATTGATAATAATAAGAGTAATAAGTATAGTAATTGTCATTCTATCGGTCATATAACCATAATATGGCTAATAATATGAGTTAGATTGATAATAATAGGAGTAATGAGTATAGTAATTGTCGTTCTATCGATCATATAAGCATAATATGGCTAATAATATGAGTTAGATTGATAATAGTGAGTGTGATAAGTATAGTAATTGTCGTTCTATCGATCATATAAGCAGAATATGGCTAATAATATGAGTTAGATTGATAATAGTAAGAGTAATGAGTATAGTAATTGTCGTACTATCGATCATATAAGCATAATGTGGCTAATAATATGAGTTAGATTGATAATAATAAGAGTAATAAGTATAGTAATTGTCGTTCTATCGGTCATATAACCATAATATGGCTAATAATATGAGTTAGATTGATAATAATAGGAGTAATGAGTATAGTAATTGTCGTTCTATCGATCATATCTGCATAATATGGTTAATAATATGAGTTAGATTGATAATAGTGTGTGTAATAAGTATAGTAATTGTCGTTCTATCGATCATATAAGCATGATGTGGCTAATAATATGAGTTAGATTGATAATAACAAGAGTAATGAGTATAGTAATTGTCGTTCAATCGATCATATCTGCATTATATGGTTAATAATATGAGTTAGATTGATAATAGTGAGTGTAATAAGTATAGTAATTGTCGCTCTATCGATCATATAAGCATAATATGGCTAATAATATGAGTTAGATAGATAATAATAAGAGTAATGAGTATAGTTATTGTCGTTCTATCGATCGTATCTGCATAATGTGGTTAATAATATGAGTTAGATTGATAATAGTGAGTGTAATAAGTATAGTAATTGTCGTTCTATCGATCATATAAGCATAATATGGCTAATAATATGAGTTAGATTGATAATAATAAGAGTAATAAGTACAGTAATTGTCATTCTATCGATCATATAAGCATAATATGGCTAATAATATGAGTTAGATTGATAAAAGTGAGTGTAATAAGTTTAGTAAATGTCGTTCTATCGATCATATAAGCATAATATAGCTAATAATATGAGTTAGATTGATAATAATAAGAGTAATGAGTATAGTAATTGTCGTTCTATCGATCGTATAAGCATAGTATGGCTAATAATATGAGTTAGATTGATAATAATAAGAGTAATGAGTCTAGTAATTGTCGTTCTATCGATCATATCTGCATAATATGGTTAATAATATGAGTTAGATTGATAATAATAAGAGTAATGAGTATAGTAATTGTCGTTCTATCGATCATATCTGCATAATATGGTTAATAATATGAGTTAGATTGATAATAGTGAGTGTAATAAGTCTAGTAAATGTCGTTCTATCGATCATATAAGCATAATATGGCTAATAATATGAGTTAGATTGATAATAGTGAGTGTAATAAGTATAGTAATTGTCGTTCTATCGATCATATAAGCAGAATATGGCTAATAATATGAGTTAGATTGATAATAGTAAGAGTAATGAGTATAGTAATTGTCGTACTATCGATCATATAAGCATAATGTGGCTAATAATATGAGTTAGATTGATAATAATAAGAGTAATAAGTATAGTAATTGTCGTTCTATCGATCATATAAGCATAATGTGGCTAATAATATGAGTTAGATTGATAATAATAAGAGTAGTGAGTATAGTAATTGTCGTTCTATCGATCATATCTGCATAATATGGTTAATAATATGAGTTAGATTGATAATAGTGAGTGTAATAAGTATAGTAATTGTCGCTCTATCGATCATATAAGCATAATATGGCTAATAATATGAGTTAGATAGATAATAATAAGAGTAATGTGTATAGTTATTGTCGTTCTATCGATCATATCTGCATAATATGGTTAATAATATGAGTTAGATTGACAATAGTGAGTGTAATAAGTTTAGTAAATGTCGTTTTATCGATCATATAAGCATAATATAGCTAATAATATGAGTTACATTGATAATAATAAGAGTAATGAGTATAGTAATCGTCGTTCTATCGATCATATCTGCATAATATGGTTAATAATATGAGTTACATTGATAATAGTGAGTGTAATAAGTTTAGTAAATGTCGTTCTATCGATCATATAAGCATAATATAGCTAATAATATGTTATATTGATAATAATAAGAGTAATAAGTATAGTAATTGTCGTTCTGTCGATCTTATAAGCATAATATGGCTAATAATATGAGTTAGATTGATAATAATAACAGCAATGAGTATAGCAATTGCCGTCCTATCGATCATATAAGCATAATATGGCTAATAATATGAGTTAGATTGATAATAATAAGGGTAATATGTATAGTAATTATCGTTCTATCGATCATATAAGCATAATATGGCTAATAATATGAGTTAGATTGATAATAATAACAGTAATGAGTATAGTAATTGTCGTCCTATCGATCATATAAGCATAATAAGGCTAATAATATGAGTTAGATTGATAATAATAAGAGTAGTATGTATAGTAATTATCGTTCTATCGATCATATAAGCATAATATGGCTAATAATATGAGTTAGATTGATAATAATAACAGTAATGAGTATAGTAATTGTCGTCCTATCGATCATATAAGCAGAATATGGCTAATAATATGAGTTAGATTGATAATAGTAAGAGTAATGAGTATAGCAATTGTCGTACTATCGATCATATAAGCATAATGTGGCTAATAATATGAGTTAGATTGATAATAATAAGAGTAATGAGTCTAGTAATTGTCGTTCTATCGATCATATCTGCATAATATGGTTAATAATATTAGTTAGAATGATAACAGTGAGTGTAATAAGTTTAGTGATTGTCGTTCTATCGATAATATAAGCATAATATGGCTAATAATATGAGTGAGATTGATAAAAGTGAGTGTAATAAGTGTAGTAAATGTCGTTCTATCGATCATATAAGCATAATATAGCTAATAATATGAGTTAGATTGATAATAATAAGAGTAATGAGTATAGTAATTGTCGTTCTATCGATCATATAAGCATAATATGGCTAATAATATGAGTTAGATTGATAACAGTGAGTGTAATAAGTTTAGTAAATGTCGTTCTATCGATCATATAAGCATAATATAGCTAATAATATGAGTTACATTGATAATAATAAGAGTAATAAGTATAGTAATTGTCGTTCTATCGGTCATATAACCATAATATGGCTAATAATATGAGTTAGATTGATAATAATAGGAGTAATGAGTATAGTAATTGTCGTTCTATCGATCATATAAGCATAATATGGCTAATAATATGAGTTAGATTGATAATAGTGAGTGTAATAAGTATAGTAATTGTCGTTCTATCGATCATATAAGCAGAATATGGCTAATAATATGAGTTAGATTGATAATATAAGAGTAATGAGTATAGTAATTGTCGTACTATCGATCATATAAGCATAATGTGGCTAATAATATGAGTTAGATTGATAATAATAAGAGTAATAAGTATAGTAATTGTCGTTCTATCGGTCATATAACCATAATATGGCTAATAATATGAGTTAGATTGATAATAATAGGAGTAATGAGTATAGTAATTGTCGTTCCATCGATCATATCTGCATAATATGGTTAATAATATGAGTTAGATTGATAATAGTGTGTGTAATAAGTTTAGTAAATGTCGTTCTATCGATCATATAAGCATAATATGGCTAATAATATGAGTTAGATTGATAATAATAAGAGTAGTGAGTATAGTAATTGTCGTTCTATCGATCATATCTGCATAATATGGTTAATAATATGAGTTAGATTGGTAATAGTGAGTGTAATAAGTTTAGTAAATGTCGTTTTATCGATCATATAAGCATAATATAGCTAATAATATGAGTTACATTGATAATAATAAGAGTAATGAGTATAGTAATTGTCGTTCTATCGATCATATAAGCATAATATGACTAATAATATGAGTTAGATTGATAATAATAACAGTAATGAGTATAGTAATTGTCGTCCTATCGATCATATAAGCATAATATGGCTAATAATATGAGTTAGATTGATAATAATAAGAGTAATATGTATAGTAATTATCGTTCTATCGATCATATAAGCATAATATGCCTAATAATATGAGTTAGATTGATAATAATAAGAATAATGAGTCTAGTAATTGTCGTTCTATCGATCATATAAGCATAATATGGCTAATAATATGAGTTAGATTGATAATAATAACAGTAATGAGTATAGTAATTGTCGTTCTATCGATCATATAAGCATAATATGGCTAATAATATGAGTTAGATTGATAATAGCGAGTGTAATAAGTATAGTAATTGTCGTTCTATCGATCATATAAGCAGAATATGGCTAATAATATGAGTTAGATTGATAATAGTAAGAGTAATGAGTATAGTAATTGTCGTACTATCGATCATATAAGCATAATGTGGCTAATAATATGAGTTAGATTGATAATAATAAGAGTAATAAGTATAGTAATTGTCGTTCTATCGGTCATATAACCATAATATGGCTAATAATATGAGTTAGATTGATAATAGTGAGTGTAATAAGTTTAGTAAATGTCGTTCTATCGATCATATAAGCATAATATGGCTAACAATATGAGTTAGATTGATAATAGTGAGTGTAATAAGTATAGTAATTGTCGTTCTATCGATCATATAAGCAGAATATGGCTAATAATATGAGTTAGATTGATAATACTAAGAGTAATGAGTATAGTAATTGTCGTACTATCGATCATATAAGCATAATGTGGCTAATAATATGAGTTAGATTGATAATAATAAGAGTAATAAGTATAGTAATTGTCGTTCTATCGGTCATATAACCATAATATGGCTAATAATATGAGTTAGATTGATAATAATAAGAGTAATGAGTATAGTAATTGTCGTTCTATCGATCATATCTGCATAATATGGTTAATAATATGAGTTAGATTGATAATAGTGAGTGTAATAAGTTTAGTAATTGTCGTTCTATCGATCATATAAGCATAATGTGGCTAATAATATGAGTTAGATTGATAATAACAAGAGTAATGAGTATAGTAATTGTCGTTCAATCGATCATATCTGCATTATATGGTTAATAATATGAGTTAGATTGATAATAGTGAGTGTAATAAGTATAGTAATTGTCGCTCTATCGATCATATAAGCATAATATGGCTAATAATATGAGTTAGATAGATAATAGTAAGAGTAATGAGTATAGTTATTGTCGTTCTATCGATCGTATCTGCATAATGTGGTTAATAATATGAGTTAGATTGATAATAGTGAGTGTAATAAGTATAGTAATTGTCGTTCTATCGATCATATAAGCATAATATGGCTAATAATATGAGTTAGATTGATAATAATAAGAGTAATAAGTACAGTAATTGTCGTTCTATCGATCATATAAGCATAATATGGCTAATAATATGAGTTAGATTGATAAAAGTGAGTGTAATAAGTTTAGTAAATGTCGTTCTATCGATCATATAAGCATAATATAGCTAATAATATGAGTTAGATTGATAATAATAAGAGTAATGAGTATAGTAATTGTCGTTCTATCGATCATATAAGCATAGTATGGCTAATAATATGAGTTAGATTGATAATAATAAGAGTAATGAGTCTAGTAATTGTCGTTCTATCGATCATATCTGCATAATATGGTTAATAATATGAGTTAGATTGATAATAGTGAGTGTAATAAGTATAGTAATTGTCGCTCTATCGATCATATAAGCATAATATGGCTAATAATATGAGTTAGATAGATAATAATAAGAGTAATGAGTATAGTTATTGTCGTTCTATCGATCGTATCTGCATAATGTGGTTAATAATATGAGTTAGATTGATAATAGTGAGTGTAATAAGTATAGTAATTGTCGTTCTATCGATCATATAAGCATAATATGGCTAATAATATGAGTTAGATTGATAATAATAAGAGTAATAAGTACAGTAATTGTCATTCTATCGATCATATAAGCATAATATGGCTAATAATATGAGTTAGATTGATAAAAGTGAGTGTAATAAGTTTAGTAAATGTCGTTCTATCGATCATATAAGCATAATATAGCTAATAATATGAGTTAGATTGATAATAATAAGAGTAATGAGTATAGTAATTGTCGTTCTATCGATCGTATAAGCATAGTATGGCTAATAATATGAGTTAGATTGATAATAATAAGAGTAATGAGTCTAGTAATTGTCGTTCTATCGATCATATCTGCATAATATGGTTAATAATATGAGTTAGATTGATAATAATAAGAGTAATGAGTATAGTAATTGTCGTTCTATCGATCATATCTGCATAATATGGTTAATAATATGAGTTAGATTGATAATAGTGAGTGTAATAAGTCTAGTAAATGTCGTTCTATCGATCATATAAGCATAATATGGCTAATAATATGAGTTAGATTGATAATAGTGAGTGTAATAAGTATAGTAATTGTCGTTCTATCGATCATATAAGCAGAATATGGCTAATAATATGAGTTAGATTGATAATAGTAAGAGTAATGAGTATAGTAATTGTCGTACTATCGATCATATAAGCATAATGTGGCTAATAATATGAGTTAGATTGATAATAATAAGAGTAATAAGTATAGTAATTGTCGTTCTATCGATCATATAAGCATAATGTGGCTAATAATATGAGTTAGATTGATAATAATAAGAGTAGTGAGTATAGTAATTGTCGTTCTATCGATCATATCTGCATAATATGGTTAATAATATGAGTTAGATTGATAATAGTGAGTGTAATAAGTATAGTAATTGTCGCTCTATCGATCATATAAGCATAATATGGCTAATAATATGAGTTAGATAGATAATAATAAGAGTAATGTGTATAGTTATTGTCGTTCTATCGATCATATCTGCATAATATGGTTAATAATATGAGTTAGATTGACAATAGTGAGTGTAATAAGTTTAGTAAATGTCGTTTTATCGATCATATAAGCATAATATAGCTAATAATATGAGTTACATTGATAATAATAAGAGTAATGAGTATAGTAATCGTCGTTCTATCGATCATATCTGCATAATATGGTTAATAATATGAGTTACATTGATAATAGTGAGTGTAATAAGTTTAGTAAATGTCGTTCTATCGATCATATAAGCATAATATAGCTAATAATATGTTATATTGATAATAATAAGAGTAATAAGTATAGTAATTGTCGTTCTGTCGATCTTATAAGCATAATATGGCTAATAATATGAGTTAGATTGATAATAATAACAGCAATGAGTATAGCAATTGCCGTCCTATCGATCATATAAGCATAATATGGCTAATAATATGAGTTAGATTGATAATAATAAGGGTAATATGTATAGTAATTATCGTTCTATCGATCATATAAGCATAATATGGCTAATAATATGAGTTAGATTGATAATAATAACAGTAATGAGTATAGTAATTGTCGTCCTATCGATCATATAAGCATAATAAGGCTAATAATATGAGTTAGATTGATAATAATAAGAGTAGTATGTATAGTAATTATCGTTCTATCGATCATATAAGCATAATATGGCTAATAATATGAGTTAGATTGATAATAATAACAGTAATGAGTATAGTAATTGTCGTCCTATCGATCATATAAGCAGAATATGGCTAATAATATGAGTTAGATTGATAATAGTAAGAGTAATGAGTATAGCAATTGTCGTACTATCGATCATATAAGCATAATGTGGCTAATAATATGAGTTAGATTGATAATAATAAGAGTAATGAGTCTAGTAATTGTCGTTCTATCGATCATATCTGCATAATATGGTTAATAATATTAGTTAGAATGATAACAGTGAGTGTAATAAGTTTAGTGATTGTCGTTCTATCGATAATATAAGCATAATATGGCTAATAATATGAGTGAGATTGATAAAAGTGAGTGTAATAAGTGTAGTAAATGTCGTTCTATCGATCATATAAGCATAATATAGCTAATAATATGAGTTAGATTGATAATAATAAGAGTAATGAGTATAGTAATTGTCGTTCTATCGATCATATAAGCATAATATGGCTAATAATATGAGTTAGATTGATAACAGTGAGTGTAATAAGTTTAGTAAATGTCGTTCTATCGATCATATAAGCATAATATAGCTAATAATATGAGTTACATTGATAATAATAAGAGTAATAAGTATAGTAATTGTCGTTCTATCGGTCATATAACCATAATATGGCTAATAATATGAGTTAGATTGATAATAATAGGAGTAATGAGTATAGTAATTGTCGTTCTATCGATCATATAAGCATAATATGGCTAATAATATGAGTTAGATTGATAATAGTGAGTGTAATAAGTATAGTAATTGTCGTTCTATCGATCATATAAGCAGAATATGGCTAATAATATGAGTTAGATTGATAATATAAGAGTAATGAGTATAGTAATTGTCGTACTATCGATCATATAAGCATAATGTGGCTAATAATATGAGTTAGATTGATAATAATAAGAGTAATAAGTATAGTAATTGTCGTTCTATCGGTCATATAACCATAATATGGCTAATAATATGAGTTAGATTGATAATAATAGGAGTAATGAGTATAGTAATTGTCGTTCCATCGATCATATCTGCATAATATGGTTAATAATATGAGTTAGATTGATAATAGTGTGTGTAATAAGTTTAGTAAATGTCGTTCTATCGATCATATAAGCATAATATGGCTAATAATATGAGTTAGATTGATAATAATAAGAGTAGTGAGTATAGTAATTGTCGTTCTATCGATCATATCTGCATAATATGGTTAATAATATGAGTTAGATTGGTAATAGTGAGTGTAATAAGTTTAGTAAATGTCGTTTTATCGATCATATAAGCATAATATAGCTAATAATATGAGTTACATTGATAATAATAAGAGTAATGTGTATAGTAATTGTCGTTCTATCGATCATATAAGCATAATATGACTAATAATATGAGTTAGATTGATAATAATAACAGTAATGAGTATAGTAATTGTCGTCCTATCGATCATATAAGCATAATATGGCTAATAATATGAGTTAGATTGATAATAATAAGAGTAATATGTATAGTAATTATCGTTCTAT
The DNA here is from genome assembly GCF_050947335.1 of Megachile rotundata. Lineage (NCBI taxonomy): Eukaryota > Metazoa > Arthropoda > Insecta > Hymenoptera > Megachilidae > Megachile > Megachile rotundata. The sequence continues at coordinate 167,892 of NW_027473658.1, forward strand.
CGATCATATAAGCATAATATGCCTAATAATATGAGTTAGATTGATAATAATAAGAATAATGAGTCTAGTAATTGTCGTTCTATCGATCATATAAGCATAATATGGCTAATAATATGAGTTAGATTGATAATAATAACAGTAATGAGTATAGTAATTGTCGTTCTATCGATCATATAAGCATAATATGGCTAATAATATGAGTTAGATTGATAATAGCGAGTGTAATAAGTATAGTAATTGTCGTTCTATCGATCATATAAGCAGAATATGGCTAATAATATGAGTTAGATTGATAATAGTAAGAGTAATGAGTATAGTAATTGTCGTACTATCGATCATATAAGCATAATGTGGCTAATAATATGAGTTAGATTGATAATAATAAGAGTAATAAGTATAGTAATTGTCGTTCTATCGGTCATATAACCATAATATGGCTAATAATATGAGTTAGATTGATAATAGTGAGTGTAATAAGTTTAGTAAATGTCGTTCTATCGATCATATAAGCATAATATGGCTAACAATATGAGTTAGATTGATAATAGTGAGTGTAATAAGTATAGTAATTGTCGTTCTATCGATCATATAAGCAGAATATGGCTAATAATATGAGTTAGATTGATAATAGTAAGAGTAATGAGTATAGTAATTGTCGTACTATCGATCATATAAGCATAATGTGGCTAATAATATGAGTTAGATTGATAATAATAAGAGTAATAAGTATAGTAATTGTCGTTCTATCGGTCATATAACCATAATATGGCTAATAATATGAGTTAGATTGATAATAATAAGAGTAATGAGTATAGTAATTGTCGTTCTATCGATCATATCTGCATAATATGGTTAATAATATGAGTTAGATTGATAATAGTGAGTGTAATAAGTTTAGTAATTGTCGTTCTATCGATCATATAAGCATAATGTGGCTAATAATATGAGTTAGATTGATAATAACAAGAGTAATGAGTATAGTAATTGTCGTTCAATCGATCATATCTGCATTATATGGTTAATAATATGAGTTAGATTGATAATAGTGAGTGTAATAAGTATAGTAATTGTCGCTCTATCGATCATATAAGCATAATATGGCTAATAATATGAGTTAGATAGATAATAGTAAGAGTAATGAGTATAGTTATTGTCGTTCTATCGATCGTATCTGCATAATGTGGTTAATAATATGAGTTAGATTGATAATAGTGAGTGTAATAAGTATAGTAATTGTCGTTCTATCGATCATATAAGCATAATATGGCTAATAATATGAGTTAGATTGATAATAATAAGAGTAATAAGTACAGTAATTGTCGTTCTATCGATCATATAAGCATAATATGGCTAATAATATGAGTTAGATTGATAAAAGTGAGTGTAATAAGTTTAGTAAATGTCGTTCTATCGATCATATAAGCATAATATAGCTAATAATATGAGTTAGATTGATAATAATAAGAGTAATGAGTATAGTAATTGTCGTTCTATCGATCATATAAGCATAGTATGGCTAATAATATGAGTTAGATTGATAATAATAAGAGTAATGAGTCTAGTAATTGTCGTTCTATCGATCATATCTGCATAATATGGTTAATAATATGAGTTACATTGATAATAATAACAGTAGTGAGTATAGTAATTGTCGTCCTATCGATCATATAAGCATAATATGGCTAATAATATGAGTTAGATTGATAATAATAAGAGTAATATGTATAGTAATTATCGTTCTATCGATCATATAAGCATAATATGCCTAATAATATGAGTTAGATTGATAATAATAAGAATAATGAGTCTAGTAATTGTCGTTCTATCGATCATATAAGCATAATATGGCTAATAATATGAGTTAGATTGATAATAATAACAGTAATGAGTATAGTAATTGTCGTTCTATCGATCATATAAGCATAATATGGCTAATAATATGAGTTAGATTGATAATAGCGAGTGTAATAAGTATAGTAATTGTCGTTCTATCGATCATATAAGCAGAATATGGCTAATAATATGAGTTAGATTGATAATAGTAAGAGTAATGAGTATAGTAATTGTCGTACTATCGATCATATAAGCATAATGTGGCTAATAATATGAGTTAGATTGATAATAATAAGAGTAATAAGTATAGTAATTGTCGTTCTATCGGTCATATAACCATAATATGGCTAATAATATGAGTTAGATTGATAATAGTGAGTGTAATAAGTTTAGTAAATGTCGTTCTATCGATCATATAAGCATAATATGGCTAACAATATGAGTTAGATTGATAATAGTGAGTGTAATAAGTATAGTAATTGTCGTTCTATCGATCATATAAGCAGAATATGGCTAATAATATGAGTTAGATTGATAATAGTAAGAGTAATGAGTATAGTAATTGTCGTACTATCGATCATATAAGCATAATGTGGCTAATAATATGAGTTAGATTGATAGTAATAAGAGTAATAAGTATAGTAATTGTCGTTCTATCGGTCATATAACCATAATATGGCTAATAATATGAGTTAGATTGATAATAATAAGAGTAATGAGTATAGTAATTGTCGTTCTATCGATCATATCTGCATAATATGGTTAATAATATGAGTTAGATTGATAATAGTGAGTGTAATAAGTTTAGTAATTGTCGTTCTATCGATCATATAAGCATAATGTGGCTAATAATATGAGTTAGATTGATAATAACAAGAGTAATGAGTATAGTAATTGTCGTTCAATCGATCATATCTGCATTATATGGTTAATAATATGAGTTAGATTGATAATAGTGAGTGTAATAAGTATAGTAATTGTCGCTCTATCGATCATATAAGCATAATATGGCTAATAATATGAGTTAGATAGATAATAGTAAGAGTAATGAGTATAGTTATTGTCGTTCTATCGATCGTATCTGCATAATGTGGTTAATAATATGAGTTAGATTGATAATAGTGAGTGTAATAAGTATAGTAATTGTCGTTCTATCGATCATATAAGCATAATATGGCTAATAATATGAGTTAGATTGATAATAATAAGAGTAATAAGTACAGTAATTGTCGTTCTATCGATCATATAAGCATAATATGGCTAATAATATGAGTTAGATTGATAAAAGTGAGTGTAATAAGTTTAGTAAATGTCGTTCTATCGATCATATAAGCATAATATAGCTAATAATATGAGTTAGATTGATAATAATAAGAGTAATGAGTATAGTAATTGTCGTTCTATCGATCATATAAGCATAATGTGGCTAATAATATGAGTTAGATTGATAATAATAAGAGTAATGAGTCTAGTAATTGTCGTTCTATCGATCATATCTGCATAATATGGTTAATAATATGAGTTAGATTGATAATAATAAGAGTAATGAGTATAGTAATTGTCGTTCTATCGATCATATAAGCATAATATGGCTAATAATATGAGTTAGATTGATAATAATAACAGTAATGAGTATAGTAATTGTCGTCCTATCGATCATATAACCATAATATGGCTAATAATATGAGTTAGATTGATAATAATAACAGTAATGAGTATAGTAATTGTCGTCCTATCGATCATATAAGCAGAATATGGCTAATAATATGAGTTAGATTGATAATAGTAAGAGTAATGAGTATAGCAATTGTCGTACTATCGATCATATAAGCATAATGTGGCTAATAATATGAGTTAGTTTGATAATAATAAGAGTAATGAGTCTAGTAATTGTCGTTCTATCGATCATATCTGCATAATATGGTTAATAATATTAGTTAGAATGATAACAGTGAGTGTAATAAGTTGAGGAATTGTCGTTCTATCGATAATATAAGCATAATATGGCTAATACTATGAGTGAGATTGATAATAATAAGAGTAATGAGTATAGTAATTGTCGTTCTATCGATCATATAAGCAGAATATGGCTAATAATATGAGTTAGATTGATAATAGTAAGAGTAATGAGTATAGCAATTGTCGTACTATCGATCATATAAGCATAATGTGGCTAATAATATGAGTTAGTTTGATAATAATAAGAGTAATGAGTCTAGTAATTGTCGTTCTATCGATCATATCTGCATAATATGGTTAATAATATTAGTTAGAATGATAACAGTGAGTGTAATAAGTTGAGGAATTGTCGTTCTATCGATAATATAAGCATAATATGGCTAATACTATGAGTGAGATTGATAATAATAAGAGTAATGAGTATAGTAATTGTCGTTCTATCGATCATATAAGCATAATATGACTAATAATATGAGTTAGATTGATAATAATAAGAGTAATGAGTATAGTAATTGTCGTTCTATCGATCATATCTGCATAATATGGTTAATAATATGAGTTAGATTGATAATAGTGAGTGTAATAAGTTTAGTAATTGTCGTTCTATCGATAATATAAGCATAATATGGCTAATAATATGAGTGAGATTGATAATAATAAGAGTAATGAGTATAGTAATTGTCGTTCTATCGATCATATAAGCATAATATGGCTAATAATATGAGTTAGATTGATAATAATAAGAGTAATAAGTACAGTAATTGTCGTTCTATCGATCATATAAGCATAATATGGCTAATATAATGAGTTAGATTGATAATAATAACAGTAATGAGTATAGTAATTGTCGTCCTATCGATCATATAAGCATAATATGGCTAATAATATGAGTTAGATTGATAATAATAACAGTAATGAGTATAGTAATTGTCGTCCTATCGATCATATAACCATAATATGGCTAATAATATGAGTTAGATTGATAATAATAACAGTAATGAGTATAGTAATTGTCGTCCTATCGATCATATAAGCAGAATATGGCTAATAATATGAGTTAGATTGATAATAGTAAGAGTAATGAGTATAGCAATTGTCGTACTATCGATCATATAAGCATAATGTGGCTAATAATATGAGTTAGTTTGATAATAATAAGAGTAATGAGTCTAGTAATTGTCGTTCTATCGATCATATCTGCATAATATGGTTAATAATATTAGTTAGAATGATAACAGTGAGTGTAATAAGTTGAGGAATTGTCGTTCTATCGATAATATAAGCATAATATGGCTAATACTATGAGTGAGATTGATAATAATAAGAGTAATGAGTATAGTAATTGTCGTTCTATCGATCATATAAGCAGAATATGGCTAATAATATGAGTTAGATTGATAATAGTAAGAGTAATGAGTATAGCAATTGTCGTACTATCGATCATATAAGCATAATGTGGCTAATAATATGAGTTAGTTTGATAATAATAAGAGTAATGAGTCTAGTAATTGTCGTTCTATCGATCATATCTGCATAATATGGTTAATAATATTAGTTAGAATGATAACAGTGAGTGTAATAAGTTGAGGAATTGTCGTTCTATCGATAATATAAGCATAATATGGCTAATACTATGAGTGAGATTGATAATAATAAGAGTAATGAGTATAGTAATTGTCGTTCTATCGATCATATAAGCATAATATGACTAATAATATGAGTTAGATTGATAATAATAAGAGTAATGAGTATAGTAATTGTCGTTCTATCGATCATATCTGCATAATATGGTTAATAATATGAGTTAGATTGATAATAGTGAGTGTAATAAGTTTAGTAATTGTCGTTCTATCGATAATATAAGCATAATATGGCTAATAATATGAGTGAGATTGATAATAATAAGAGTAATGAGTATAGTAATTGTCGTTCTATCGATCATATAAGCATAATATGGCTAATAATATGAGTTAGATTGATAATAATAAGAGTAATAAGTACAGTAATTGTCGTTCTATCGATCATATAAGCATAATATGGCTAATATAATGAGTTAGATTGATAATAATAACAGTAATGAGTATAGTAATTGTCGTCCTATCGATCATATAAGCATAATATGGCTAATAATATGAGTTAGATTGATAATAATAACAGTAATGAGTATAGCAATTGTCGTCCTATCGATCATATAAGCATAATATGGCTAATAATATGAGCTAGATTGATAATAATAAGGGTAATATGTATAGTAATTATCGTCCTATCGATCATATAAGCAGAATATGGCTAATAATATGAATTAGATTGATAATAGTAAGAGTAATGAGTATAGCAATTGTCGTACTATCGATCATATAAGCATAATGTGGCTAATAATATGAGTTAGTTTGATAATAATAAGAGTAATGAGTCTAGTAATTGTCGTTCTATCGATCATATCTGCATAATATGGTTAATAATATTAGTTAGAATGATAACAGTGAGTGTAATAAGTTTAGTAATTGTCGTTCTATCGATAATATAAGCATAATATGGCTAATAATATGAGTTAGATTGATAATAATAACAGTAATGAGTATAGTAATTGTCGTCCTATCGATCATATAAGCAGAATATGGCTAATAATATTAGTTAGATTGATAATAGTAAGAGTAATGAGTATAGCAATTGTCGTACTATCGATCATATAAGCATAATGTGGCTAATAATATGAGTTAGTTTGATAATAATAAGAGTAATGAGTTTAGTAATTGTCGTTCTATCGATCATATCTGCATAATATGGTTAATAATATTAGTTAGAATGATAACAGTGAGTGTAATAAGTTTAGTAATTGTCGTTCTATCGATAATATAAGCATAATATGGCTAATAATATGAGTGAGATTGATAATAATAAGAGTAATGAGTATAGTAATTGTCGTTCTATCGATCATATAAGCATAATATGGCTAATAATATGAGTTAGATTGATAATAATAAGAGTAATAAGTACAGTAATTGTCATTCTATCGATCATATAAGCATAATATGGCTAATAATATGAGTTACATTGATAATAGTGAGTGTAATAAGTTTAGTAAATGTCGTTCTATCGATCATATAAGCATAATATAGCTAATAATATGAGTTACATTGATAATAATAAGAGTAATAAGTATAGTAATTGTCGTTCTATCGATCATATAAGGATAATATGGCTAATAATATGAGTTAGATTGATAATAATAACAGTAATGAGAATAGTAATTGTCGTTCTATCGATCATATAAGCATAATATGGCTAATATAATGAGTTAGATTGATAATAATAACAGTAATGAGTATAGTAATTGTCGTCCTATCGATCATATAAGCATAATATGGCTAATAATATGAGTTAGATTGATAATAATAACAGTAATGAGTATAGCAATTGTCGTCCTATCGATCATATAAGCATAATATGGCTAATAATATGAGTTAGATTGATAATAATAAGGGTAATATGTATAGTAATTATCGTTCTATCGATCATATAAGCATAATATGGCTAATAATATGAGTTAGATTGATAAATATAACAGTAATGAGTATAGTAATTGTCGTCCTATCGATCATATAAGCAGAATATGGCTAATAATATGAGTTAGATTGATAATAGTAAGAGTAATAAGTACAGTAATTGTCGTTCTATCGATCATATAAGCATAATATGGCTAATATAATGAGTTAGATTGATAATAATAACAGTAATGAGTATAGTAATTGTCGTCCTATCGATCATATAAGCATAATATGGCTAATGATATGAGTTAGATTGATAATAATAACAGTAATGAGTATAGCAATTGTCGTCCTATCGATCATATAAGCATAATATGGCTAATAATATGAGTTAGATTGATAATAATAAGGGTAATATGTATCGTAATTATCGTTCTATCGATCATATAAGCATAATATGGCTAATAATATGAGTTAGATTGATAATAATAACAGTAATGAGTATAGTAATTGTCGTCCTATCGATCATATAAGCAGAATATGGCTAATAATATGAGTTAGATTGATAATAGTAAGAGTAATGAGTATAGCAATTGTCGTACTATCGATCATATAAGCATAATGTGGCTAATAATATGAGTTAGTTTGATAATAATAAGAGTAATGAGTCTAGTAATTGTCGTTCTATCGATCATATCTGCATAATATGGTTAATAATATTAGTTAGAATGATAACAGTGAGTGTAATAAGTTTAGTAATTGTCGTTCTATCGATAATATAAGCATAATATGGCTAATAATATGAGTGAGATTGATAATAATAAGAGTAATGAGTATAGTAATTGTCGTTCTATCGATCATATAAGCAGAATATGGCTAATAATATGAGTTAGATTGATAATAATAAGAGTAATAAGTGCAGTAATTGTCATTCTATCGATCATATAAGCATAATATGGCTAATAATATGAGTTACATTGATAATAGTGAGTGTAATAAGTTTAGTAAATGTCGTTCTATCGATCATATAAGCATAATATAGCTAATAATATGAGTTACATTGATAATAATAAGAGTAATAAGTATAGTAATTGTCGTTCTATCGATCATATCTGCATAATATGGCTAATAATATGAGTTAGATTGATAATAATAAGAGCAATGAGTATAGTAATTGTCGTTCTATCGATCATATCTGCATAATATGGTTAATAATATGAGTTAGATTGATAATAGTGAGTGTAATAAGTTTAGTAATTGTCGTTCTATCGATAATATAAGCATAATATGGCTAATAATATCAGTGAGATTGATAATAATAAGAGTAATGAGTATAGTAATTGTCGTTCTATCGATCATATAAGCATAATATGGCTAATAATATGAGTTAGATTGATAATAATAAGAGTAATAAGTACAGTAATTGTCGTTCTATCGATCATATAAGCATAATATGGCTAATATAATGAGTTAGATTGATAATAATAACAGTAATGAGTATAGTAATTGTCGTCCTATCGATCATATAAGCATAATATGACTAATAATATGAGTTAGATTGATAATAATAAGAGTAATGAGTATAGTAATTGTCGTTCTATCGATCATATCTGCATAATATGGTTAATAATATTAGTTAGATTGATAATAATAAGAGTAATAAGTACAGTAATTGTCGTTCTATCGATCATATAAGCATAATATGGCTAATAATATGAGTTAGATTGATAAAAGTGAGTGTAATAAGTTTAGTAAATGTCGTTCTATCGATCATATAAGCATAATATAGCTAATAATATGAGTTAGATTGATAATAATAAGAGTAATGAGTACAGTAATTGTCGTTCTATCGATCATATCTGCATAATATGGTTAATAATATGAGTTACATTGATAATAATAAGAGTAATAAGTATAGTAATTGTCGTTCTATCGATCTTATATGCATAATATGGCTAATAATATGAGTTAGATTGATAATAATAACAGTAATGAGTATAGCAATTGCCGTCCTATCGATCATATAAGCATAATATGGCTAATAATATGAGTTAGATTGATAATAATAAGGGTAATATGTATAGTAATTATCGTTCTATCGATCATATAAGCATAATATGGCTAATAATATGAGTTAGATTGATAATAATAACAGTAATGAGTATAGTAAATGTCGTCCTATCGATCATATAAGCATAATAAGGCTAATAATATGAGTTAGATTGATAATAATAAGAGTAATATGTATAGTAATTATCGTTCTATCGATCATATAAGCATAATATGGCTAATAATATGAGTTAGATAGATAATAATAAGAGTAATGTGTATAGTTATTGTCGTTCTATCGATCATATCTGCGTAATATGGTTAATAATATGAGTTAGATTGATAATAGTGAGTGTAATAAGTTTAGTAATTGTCGTTCTATCGATCATATCTGCATAATATGGCTAATAATATGAGTGTGATTGATAATAATAAGATTAATAAGTATAGTAATTGTCGTTCTATCGATCATATCTGCATAATATGGTTAATAATATGAGTTAGATTGATAATAGTGAGTGTAATAAGTATAGTAATTGTCGTACTATCGATCATATAAGCATAATGTGGCTAATAATATGAGTTAGATTGATAATAATAAGAGTAGTGAGTATAGTAATTGTCGTTCTATCGATCATATCTGCATAATATGGTTAATAATATGAGTTAGATTGATAATAGTGAGTGTAATAAGTATAGTAATTGTCGCTCTATCGATCATATAAGCATAATATGGCTAATAATATGAGTTAGATAGATAATAATAAGAGTAATGTGTATAGTTATTGTCGTTCTATCGATCATATCTGCATAATATGGTTAATCATATGAGTTAGATTGGTAATAGTGAGTGTAATAAGTATAGTAATTGTCGTTCTATCGGTCATATGACCATAATATGGCTAATAATATGAGTTAGATTGATAATAATAAGTGTAATAAGTATAGTAATTGTCGTTCTATCGATCATATAAGCATAATATGGCTAATAATATGAGTTAGATTGATAATAGTCAGTGTAATAAGTATAGTAATTGTCGTTCTATCGATCATATAAGCAGAATATGGCTAATAATATGAGTTAGATTGATAATAGTAAGAGTAATAAGTACAGTAATTGTCATTCTATCGATCATATAAGCATAATATGGCTAATAATATGAGTTACATTGATAATAGTGAGTGTAATAAGTTTAGTAAATGTCGTTCTATCGATCATATAAGCATAATATAGCTAATAATATGAGTTACATTGATAATAATAAGAGTAATAAGTATAGTAATTGTCGTTCTATCGATCATATAAGCATAATATGGCTAATAATATGAGTTGCATTGATAATAGTGAGTGTAATAAGTTTAGTAAATGTCGTTCTATCGATCATATAAGCATAATATAGCTAATAATATGAGTTACATTGATAATAATAAGAGTAATAAGTATAGTAATTGTCGTTCTATCGATCATATAAGGATAATATGGCTAATAATATGAGTTAGATTGATAATAATAACAGTAATGAGAATAGTAATTGTCGTTCTATCGATCATATAAGCATAATATGGCTAATATAATGAGTTAGATTGATAATAATAACAGTAATGAGTATAGTAATTGTCGTCCTATCGATCATATAAGCATAATATGGCTAATAATATGAGTTAGATTGAAAATAATAACAGTAATGAGTATAGCAATTGTCGTCCTATCGATCATATAAGCATAATATGGCTAATAATATGAGTTAGATTGATAATAATAAGGGTAATATGTATAGTAATTATCGTTCTATCGATCATATAAGCATAATATGGCTAATAATATGAGTTAGATTGATAATAATAACAGTAATGAGTATAGTAATTGTCGTCCTATCGATCATATAAGCAGAATATGGCTAATAATATGAGTTAGATTGATAATAGTAAGAGTAATAAGTACAGTAATTGTCGTTCTATCGATCATATAAGCATAATATGGCTAATATAATGAGTTAGATTGATAATAATAACAGTAATGAGTATAGTAATTGTCGTCCTATCGATCATATAAGCATAATATGGCTAATGATATGAGTTAGATTGATAATAATAACAGTAATGAGTATAGCAATTGTCGTCCTATCGATCATATAAGCATAATATGGCTAATAATATGAGTTAGATTGATAATAGTGAGTGTAATAAGTATAGTAATTGTCGTTCTATCGATCATATAAGCAGAATATGGCTAATAATATGAGTTAGATTGATAATAGTAAGAGTAATAAGTACAGTAATTGTCGTTCTATCGATCATATAAGCATAATATGGCTAATATAATGAGTTAGATTGATAATAATAACAGTAATGAGTATAGTAATTGTCGTCCTATCGATCATATAAGCATAATATGGCTAATGATATGAGTTAGATTGATAATAATAACAGTAATGAGTATAGCAATTGTCGTCCTATCGATCATATAAGCATAATATGGCTAATAATATGAGTTAGATTGATAATAATAAGGGTAATATGTATAGTAATTATCGTTCTATCGATCATATAAGCATAATATGGCTAATAATATGAGTTAGATTGATAATAATAACAGTAATGAGTATAGTAATTGTCGTCCTATCGATCATATAAGGAGAATATGGCTAATAATATGAGTTAGATTGATAATAGTAAGAGTAATGAGTATAGCAATTGTCGTACTATCGATCATATAAGCATAATGTGGCTAATAATATGAGTTAGTTTGATAATAATAAGAGTAATGAGTCTAGTAATTGTCGTTCTATCGATCATATCTGCATAATATGGTTAATAATATTAGTTAGAATGATAACAGTGAGTGTAATAAGTTTAGTAATTGTCGTTCTATCGATAATATAAGCATAATATGGCTAATAATATGAGTGAGATTGATAATAATAAGAGTAATGAGTATAGTAATTGTCGTTCTATCGATCATATAAGCAGAATATGGCTAATAATATGAGTTAGATTGATAATAATAAGAGTAATAAGTACAGTAATTGTCATTCTATCGATCATATAAGCATAATATGGCTAATAATATGAGTTACATTGATAATAGTGAGTGTAATAAGTTTAGTAAATGTCGTTCTATCGATCATATAAGCATAATATAGCTAATAATATGAGTTACATTGATAATAATAAGAGTAATGAGTCTAGTAATTGTCGTTCTATCGATCATATCTGCATAATATGGTTAATAATATTAGTTAGAATGATAACAGTGAGTGTAATAAGTTTAGTAATTGTCGTTCTATCGATAATATAAGCATAATATGGCTAATAATATGAGTGAGATTGATAATAATAAGAGTAATGAGTATAGTAATTGTCGTTCTATCGATCATATAAGCAGAATATGGCTAATAATATGAGTTAGATTGATAATAATAAGAGTAATAAGTGCAGTAATTGTCATTCTATCGATCATATAAGCATAATATGGCTAATAATATGAGTTACATTGATAATAGTGAGTGTAATAAGTTTAGTAAATGTCGTTCTATCGATCATATAAGCATAATATAGCTAATAATATGAGTTACATTGATAATAATAAGAGTAATAAGTATAGTAATTGTCGTTCTATCGATCATATCTGCATAATATGGCTAATAATATGAGTTAGATTGATAATAATAAGAGCAATGAGTATAGTAATTGTCGTTCTATCGATCATATCTGCATAATATGGTTAATAATATGAGTTAGATTGATAATAGTGAGTGTAATAAGTTTAGTAATTGTCGTTCTATCGATAATATAAGCATAATATGGCTAATAATATCAGTGAGATTGATAATAATAAGAGTAATGAGTATAGTAATTGTCGTTCTATCGATCATATAAGCATAATATGGCTAATAATATGAGTTAGATTGATAATAATAAGAGTAATAAGTACAGTAATTGTCGTTCTATCGATCATATAAGCATAATATGGCTAATATAATGAGTTAGATTGATAATAATAACAGTAATGAGTATAGTAATTGTCGTCCTATCGATCATATAAGCATAATATGACTAATAATATGAGTTAGATTGATAATAATAAGAGTAATGAGTATAGTAATTGTCGTTCTATCGATCATATCTGCATAATATGGTTAATAATATTAGTTAGATTGATAATAATAAGAGTAATAAGTACAGTAATTGTCGTTCTATCGATCATATAAGCATAATATGGTTAATAATATGAGTTACATTGATAATAATAAGAGTAATAAGTATAGTAATTGTCGTTCTATCGATCTTATAAGCATAATATGGCTAATAATATGAGTTAGATTGATAATAATAACAGTAATGAGTATAGCAATTGCCGTCCTATCGATCATATAAGCATAATATGGCTAATAATATGAGTTAGATTGATAATAATAAGGGTAATATGTATAGTAATTATCGTTCTATCGATCATATAAGCATAATATGGCTAATAATATGAGTTAGATTGATAATAATAACAGTAATGAGTATAGTAATTGTCGTCCTATCGATCATATAAGCATAATAAGGCTAATAATATGAGTTAGATTGATAATAATAAGAGTAATATGTATAGTAATTATCGTTCTATCGATCATATAAGCATAATATGGCTAATAATATGAGTTAGATAGATAATAATAAGAGTAATGTGTATAGTTATTGTCGTTCTATCGATCATATCTGCATAATATGGTTAATAATATGAGTTAGATTGATAATAGTGAGTGTAATAAGTTTAGTAATTGTCGTTCTATCGATCATATCTGCATAATATGGCTAATAATATGAGTGTGATTGATAATAATAAGATTAATAAGTATAGTAATTGTCGTTCTATCGATCATATCTGCATAATATGGTTAATAATATGAGTTAGATTGATAATAGTGAGTGTAATAAGTATAGTAATTGTCGTACTATCGATCATATAAGCATAATGTGGCTAATAATATGAGTTAGATTGATAATAATAAGAGTAGTGAGTATAGTAATTGTCGTTCTATCGATCATATCTGCATAATATGGTTAATAATATGAGTTAGATTGATAATAGTGAGTGTAATAAGTATAGTAATTGTCGCTCTATCGATCATATAAGCATAATATGGCTAATAATATGAGTTAGATAGATAATAATAAGAGTAATGTGTATAGTTATTGTCGTTCTATCGATCATATCTGCATAATATGGTTAATCATATGAGTTAGATTGGTAATAGTGAGTGTAATAAGTATAGTAATTGTCGTTCTATCGGTCATATGACCATAATATGGCTAATAATATGAGTTAGATTGATAATAATAAGTGTAATAAGTATAGTAATTGTCGTTCTATCGATCATAGAGGCATAATATGGCTAATAATATGAGTTAGATTGATAATAGTCAGTGTAATAAGTATAGTAATTGTCGTTCTATCGATCATATAAGCAGAATATGGCTAATAATATGAGTTAGATTGATAATAGTAAGAGTAATAAGTACAGTAATTGTCATTCTATCGATCATATAAGCATAATATGGCTAATAATATGAGTTACATTGATAATAGTGAGTGTAATAAGTTTAGTAAATGTCGTTCTATCGATCATATAAGCATAATATAGCTAATAATATGAGTTACATTGATAATAATAAGAGTAATAAGTATAGTAATTGTCGTTCTATCGATCATATAAGCATAATATGGCTAATAATATGAGTTGCATTGATAATAGTGAGTGTAATAAGTTTAGTAAATGTCGTTCTATCGATCATATAAGCATAATATGGCTAATAATATGAGTTACATTGATAATAATAAGAGTAATAAGTATAGTAATTGTCGTTCTATCGATCATATAAGGATAATATGGCTAATAATATGAGTTAGATTGATAATAATAACAGTAATGAGAATAGTAATTGTCGTTCTATCGATCATATAAGCATAATATGGCTAATATAATGAGTTAGATTGATAATAATAACAGTAATGAGTATAGTAATTGTCGTCCTATCGATCATATAAGCATAATATGGCTAATAATATGAGTTAGATTGATAATAATAACAGTAATGAGTATAGCAATTGTCGTCCTATCGATCATATAAGCATAATATGGCTAATAATATGAGTTAGATTGATAATAATAAGGGTAATATGTATAGTAATTATCGTTCTATCGATCATATAAGCATAATATGGCTAATAATATGAGTTAGATTGATAATAATAACAGTAATGAGTATAGCAATTGTCGTCCTATCGATCATATAAGCATAATATGGCTAATAATATGAGTTAGATTGATAATAATAAGGGTAATATGTATAGTAATTATCGTTCTATCGATCATATAAGCATAATATGGCTAATAATATGAGTTAGATTGATAATAATAACAGTAATGAGTATAGTAATTGTCGTCCTATCGATCATATAAGCAGAATATGGCTAATAATATGAGTTAGATTGATAATAGTAAGAGTAATGAGTATAGCAATTGTCGTACTATCGATCATATAAGCATAATGTGGCTAATAATATGAGTTAGTTTGATAATAATAAGAGTAATGAATCTAGTAATTGTCGTTCTATCGATCATATCTGCATAATATGGTTAATAATATTAGTTAGAATGATAACAGTGAGTGTAATAAGTTTAGTAATTGTCGTTCTATCGATAATATAAGCATAATATGGCTAATAATATGAGTGAGATTGATAATAATAAGAGTAATGAGTATAGTAATTGTCGTTCTATCGATCATATAAGCAGAATATGGCTAATAATATGAGTTAGATTGATAATAATAAGAGTAATAAGTACAGTAATTGTCATTCTATCGATCATATAAGCATAATATGGCTAATAATATGAGTTACATTGATAATAGTGAGTGTAATAAGTTTAGTAAATGTCGTTCTATCGATCATATAAGCATAATATAGCTAATAATATGAGTTACATTGATAATAATAAGAGTAATGAGTCTAGTAATTGTCGTTCTATCGATTATATCTG